>NW_015642817.1:74293-108738 GCF_001515625.1 Sinocyclocheilus rhinocerous
GCGTATTTCTGAGGGAGGGGCTTCATAAAAGCAGGAAATGATCAGCCCGTTTATCAGAGAAGGGACAGAGCGACTAAGAATAAAGGTAAATTAAGTGAAAAATAATGCGTTTTTAAAAAAACGAAGCATGAACACATGATAGACTGCACCCCATAAACACAATCAAGCCTAGAACAAAACAACTCAACCACCCCTTTAAAATTTGTTGACATACCTGGAAAGGGCGTTAGTGGCTACTGTTTCCATGGTTACCACCTCAGACAAACTTAACTAACGGTAGTGTTCGCCGGAATCTATTTGGAGGCCGTTAATATTCGCTCTGACCAACGTGTAATCTAACTACCTTTTATGGTTGCAGAAACGTTTGAAAACACCGTTGACGCATATACATATTGGTAAGTTATAGCCTACAAAACATATTCAACCCCAACTCCATCGCTGGCACTCGTGCTCGCTTAAACTCCTTGGTCCAGATGGGGGTTAGGAGTGACGCAATATTTCAAGGCATCGTTTACAGCCACAAACTAATAACCTGCGAAATACACCGTATGAAACAATAGTCCTTACATAACATAACTGCCTACAGAACTCCCACGTCATTTGGGAAACTCGAGCGTATCTATGACATTTTTTTAAAACATCGTTCGTTCACTCTAATGGTATTTGCAATAACCTACGATATTCTGTAACCCAGGCTCCCCCCTTTATTTCCACACGAAGAGCTTGCCTCACTGAGACACGGCCTCCTTAATTCTCCGCCGATGACATTCTCTGGCCGCCGTTCAAACCGTTTGAGAACGGAGAGAGCGAGCGCACACCCGCCGACTTTGGCGAATCCGGTCCGGCCACGCCCCTTCGCTCCTTTTAAGGTGTGACGACGGCTGATGACGTAAAGCGTGAGGTGTGTGCGTTGGAAAATGAACATCAGTGAATGAAAAAAGCGCCCTGGAAGTCACTCATTGCCCACAGAAACGGTGCCGGTTATGTAACCCGATTGCATGTGTAAGGCAAAGAAGGCAAAAAACGCTCTCGGCGTGTCTCGTCGCTGGAGATTCCAAGCAACTTTTCTGTTGAAGTCTGGTTCTCATTGCTGCCTCTGATTAGGTGAGTACTGCCGGTTGTTGCTTGGTTTAGTTTGTGAAATTAGAGCACACAAGAAGAAGTGTGTCATTGTGTTAAAGGCGCCCGGTGCAAGCGCCCATAACGGGTTTACATGGTGCTGTAGACGTTCGGGTCGTGCAGTTAAAGTTGCAACAGATAGAACGTGAGTATTTATGTCTTGTTTTTTATTAGTAGCGAGAAGTAAATGTGTTGTTCTGGAAATACATTTATGGTTTTCTCTCTGTGATTAAGTAATTTGTTTCTTAATTGTTAAGGACAGTCTCTGTACTTTGTTCCTGTACTTCTTGTGAAGTGACATATTCCAGGAATGTGATATCTATAAGTGTCAGATGGTTGGACGGATTATGTGAGTCTGCATATACATATTCATTCATTGGCCGAGTTGACGTCTCTCCGTATGTTTTTTATGGAGGTCAAGAGGAACAGCAGAGTAAAATCCAATCCTACTGTTTTCTTTTACAGCCTCTTATGGACTGAAGTCATAGATAATGCTTTTAACGATGCCGATATGCCTGTTGAAAGTTTGAGCTTAATAACCCTCAGAATAAAAGCGCTTATGAAAAGATTGCAAGTTATGTAACACATGACTTGAGAATCATGAGCCGGTGGCAGTGACGTCATGCCCTGGATTTGGTTGAGGGGAATGAATAAAAAGTTCACTGCTGACGATGTGTTCGCGCTTATTACTCGTTCAGACTTTTTTTCCCACTCGTCACTCACTTATAATTTTCGCTCTAAACTGACTTTGATCTCGCTTATTGGCTCATTTTATGTGTAGTTAATTTGTTGGTGTTGCTAGTTCTGGACAAAGTTAACAAATGGACGCAAGTTAAACATTATTTGAGATATTGGTGACTTGTTTGAGTGTGCTATAAATGCTTTATTGTTTGTGTAGTTTGTCTATGTCTGGCACAGCACGAGGGCAGTTGTCAGTCTAGTTTTTTTATTTTTATTATTATTATTATTATTCTGGTTGCCTGAATGAAACACAAATGACATCAAATTAATCTATGAACAAATTGGTTTGTGTTTGATAATGTATTTGTGTGAAGGATTCACACTTGAGCTGCTTTGTTGCATTGAAAAATATCATCATACATTTTCAAATCAGCAACAGTGTTCTCCACTATGGAACGATATTCCGGACAATTTTCAAATAGAATAGCAAATTGTATTTTCAATTGCGTTTTCAATATGTGGACGCATAAATTGTGACATAATCCAAATGCAATTGCAAATCCTGCATTACCGTTTGCATTTTCGCTTTCGCGAACGCACAGTGGCTGCCAAATTTCAAATGAAAAAGCAAAGTCCATTTGCAACTGTATTTCCCATGTCTTAGGAGTTACGAGCCTGTCATATTTAAATAGCAATATTAACTATACTTATTTTCCACCTTACTTTATATTTTATTCAACAGTTTTAATCCGTTATGGAGTCACTGTGCATTCGCGAAAGCGAAAATGCAAACGGTAATACAGGATTTGCAATTGCATTTGGCTTATGTCACAATTTATGCGTCCACATATTGAAAACGCAATTGAAAATACAATTTGCTATTCTATTTGAAAATTGTCCGGAATATCGTTCCATACTCCTCAGCTGTACAGCACTGAAAAGCAATGTAATGCTCAAAAATATGTTTTTAGTAGGGCAGGGCTGCACGATAAATCGCATGCGATATTTAATGCGCATCTTGTCAGTAAAGCCGCTTCTGTAATCAGCGGTAAATCTCCATCACGTGCGTGCTTTCACATGGAGCATCATTTACTACACAGAGCCATTGTTCACTGACAAGTTGCGCAAAACCACGATCATATATGATATATATGAATATCTCTTTGGGTTTGAGACTTTAGTCTTTGCAACTTTAGGGATCGTATCTATTCACGAACAGCTTGTAACACTCCAAAGAGAAAGGAAAACTTGAAATCGCATCATATGACCCCTTTAAGGCAACGCTTATAACAAATTCAGATCTTTCTTGAACAAGAGTGTCAGAACCATCAGATATCAAATTAGATTAAAACCTGTGCAGCTGGTTTCAAAACTCTTTCCCTCAATGATGGTCCTCTTACATAATTGTTCCTTTTGTTTACTGTCAAGCCTACAAAGAGCATGAGATGCTATGTTTAATTTAAACTCTACATTGTTATAGCAGACTTTTTCCAGAGTGTCTTTTTGTCACATGGGAATTTTGATATATCTTCTTTCAATATATTGCCTATTCAAAGAGAGCAAAGTGAATCCTGATAATAACATGTACATTTATTTGAGTGTTTCATGCGTATTTTATCTTTCTGTAGTGACTGTGAAGGGGTGGGAGATTGAAAGGGAGAGATTGTGAATCAGCCTGTGTCATTGTTAATTAAGTTGGCAATTAATTAGCCATGTTAGTAACTGGCTGATTATCACCCAGTGGTCACTTAATGTAATGAAGCAATATGCTGTTTAACTGTGCTGTGACGGATATTGAATCAGATTCATGTGTTAAGATGTTTGCTAGTAAATTTAGTGTTGGTCAAGAAAAGAATAGTTGTTTGCAGTCAGTCACATGCTGTCCAAACCGTGCAAATGGACATTTGGCAAAACCCTGGCTGTGTCTGAAATCACCCCAATAGCCCTGCTTTAGGGGACAACCATTTGTAGTGTGTCCGAAACCACAGTGGACATTAAATCCCATAATGCACCTCAAAAACTAGTGCACAGTTGATGTACACTTTACGGCTAGCCGCTACAAAATACTCATGCGCTGTGTGCTTCGTGCCGAATGAATTCCGCATTTCGTTCACAGCATTTCCAATGCACTCAGTATCCAAATTTGCTCACCTGTTTTTTGTTTACTTACTTAGTGGACTATGTTAGCAGTGTAATGAGGACATCTTATTTTTTCAAAACTTCTAGTTGTTAGTACTTTCCTGGCTCTTGATTGGCTCTTCCTGAGGTAGCCAGTCATTGATTATCTCAACGTTACCTCATCAGAATAACGCAGATGTATTTTTTAAGGATTTAGTGTTTTATATAGCTCTCTTTATCTGTTTCATGTTGTATGAATGGCTCAGTCAGTTATTCTCTTTCTTCAGTCCTGTATATCTGTTGCGCTGTGTGGGCTGATAGATGTGCCCTGTTCTGCTCTAAATGTTAAATTGTTCTGCATAAAGGCTCTCATTAGTAGAAAATCTCATAGAGTGATTCACAAAAAAAAACCTCAGCGGAAACTTGGGGTTGTGGGTGGTGAGGGCATATGACAGGTACACCCCCTCTGGTGTGAGTGTGTGTGTTGGGTAACAGAATGACACAGTGGCCACTGCTGGGCTGTTATGGAGCTATCGCACTGGGGAAACTGGGTTACTGGGGCATGGCCTGCAAGCTTCGCCCTAGCATGCAGGCAAGCATGTCACTGTGACTCGGCAGGCAGAAATGGCAGTGAGCCGCTACTGCGTCTGAGTGTGTTAAAAAATAAAAAGCGCCGGCCCTTTAAGAGTTCTCAGAGCAGTGGTGAATGTTCAAATTCTGTGTCAGATCTACCAGTAGCCCCTCACTGCAGAACACAAGATCCAGGGGGCGTGGTTGGATCCACATCTAGGGGGTGGAGATTGGTAGGTTTAGGGGTGGAGATGGGTGGGTTTAGGGATCAGGGGGTGTAGACGGGTAGGTTTAGGTATATGTAAGGTGGGAGGAGTTGGATTTGGATCCAACCAACCACGCCTCTTGGATCTTGTGTTCTGCAGTGAGGACCATCTCAGATCTACAGCCATGTGAACAGAGCATGAAGCTAAAAAACTGAGTAGACAGATAAAAATGAAAGAGACTCAGTAAAGACGGGTAGAGAGAAAGTGAAGAAGAAAAAACATTAGAGAAAACACCCTAATGCCTGACACCATTAAAAAAAGCAGCATTTCAAGCATAAATGTAGGAATTGATTAGCTTGACTCCAATTGATTAGAGTCAAAGAAAGGACAGCATTTCATTCATATATATGACCCTGGATCACAAAACCAGTCATAAGGGGCAATTTTTTTAAATTTAGATTTATACATCAAATGAAGTTCTTAGCAAAAATTAAGTTTTGATATATTTATGGCAGTAAATTTACAAAATATCTTCATGGAACTTGATCTTTACTTAATATCTTAATGATTTTTTTGGCATAAAAGAAAAATCGATAATTTTGACCCATACAATATTTTTATATATATATATATATCTTTTTTTTATAATTTTGGCTATTGATACAAATATACTAGTGCGACTTATGATTGGTTTTGTGACCGATATATATATATATATATATATATATATATGTTTATTTATAAAATATGAAATGCTGCTTTTTTTTAATGGTGTCAGGCATTAGGGCACCTTACTGCGCCTTACGAAGTCCCAGACCAGCGTACCTGTGCTAGGTGCTGTTTCTGTTTATGACACATCTTAAGAAAACACAAATAACTTGACGCTTTAGCCACATTTTCAGTGTCTGCAAACTTTGGATGTGACTGACTAGGGCTGAACAATAATTCAACATTTATAATGTTACAAAAGATTTCTATTTCAGATAAATAGTGTTCATATCGATATCGGAATTATATCGTATCGACCGAAATTAAGAAATATATCGTGATATTAATTTTGGCCATATCGTTCAGCCCTATGACTGACTGATTCCTGTAGTTCTGGATTTCCCAGACTAGTGTTTGTGAACCCCTGGGGGCTTTGGAGTTAATGAAAAGCTACTAATTAAATCATAAAAATAAAAAAAATAAAATAAATAATACTTTTAAAGAAAAACAATCCAAATCCAAACACTTACTAAAAAATTTAATATTTTATTTACTTGCATGTCATGTGGCCAGTAACTGACATCATGGTTTAATGTATGAAATATTGTTAATTAAAATCTCAGGAAGTATTTAAAGACATCTCGAACAGTGTGTATCACTTTGAATAAAAACATCATACCAAGTGTATGTAAATTTAAATGACACCGATCTCAATTTTCCCCCTAGTGGCAGTTGTGACGAACTTTCAATTTGTGAAGCCTCTCTGTGTCTGTACAAGGCGGCTTTATAGTTAGACTGTAAACCTATAAAACTGTACTCTGAAAACACATTGTAAAAGTTATTTTGTCATGCCCAGATGACTTGATGTTTCTCAAAGACGTCAAGAAATCTTTCTAATGCAGTGAAGGTCTTTGATCTGAGGTGACAGACTATACCAAGAGTCAAAGGTCAGATTGTTGGTACTGACAAAAATAAAACCACTGTCTTGAACATTATATGTTGTTGTTGTAATTAAAATTGTATTGCTATAATTGTTGTTGTTATAGTTTTTTTTACTAATGGCAGTAAAGTAGTAATAGCAATAGTAATAGCAGTAAAAAAAGTAGATATAGCATACAGTATAGCAATAGATGTAAACTATTATAGTTGCCCACTGTCTCTCTTTGCCCTGAGGTCGCTCAGGTGATTGTATAAGTTTGGCAGATGAATGCAGTGTGAATGATTTCTTCTCAAGGTTGTGAAACACAGTTTGAGGGCAGCACTGTTCTTTTTGGATGTTTTTTTTTTTTTTTCGAGGGATTTTACTACAGTGTTCTCAAAGCTTCTTACTGGTGACCACAACACAGTTAAACACTGGACACTTCTTTTATCTGCCTCTTTCATTTCTTTTATTGCATATTGCTATATTTTACTCTATTATTCTTCCTCCTGAAATGTCATGTGCCTTTTCCTCATTGTTCCTTTTTTCTTAGTTATTTCTTCAGTGCTCTGTCCTTTCTTTGACTCTAATCAATTAGAGTCAGGCTAATCAATTCCTACATTCACGCTTAAATTAGATACACTTTGAGGCATTACTTACACTTCCTGTCTTTCTTTGATCTCGCTCTCTTTTACATTCTCTAACTCACTCTTCCCCATTAGTAGATGCTAACCTTTGTCAAGAGGCAGACACGAGACCCTGAGCAGGCCCAGATGAAAGATACAGACCTTTTCACATTTTTGTGCCATTCTGAAAGAAATATCTGCTGAATACTGCAGAATTTCAACATAGATTATTGTCAGCAAATTTAATTGCATATTTCAGTTGAATATGCAGGAGATGGAGTGTGTGTAGAACTTGGTGGTGAGGCAGACTATACAAATATCATCTTCCCCATATCAGCAAATGTTCTGATTTCTTACACTGTTGATAACAGTAAATAATAAAGTAAACTCAGTAATTTAACAAAAACTACATATATAGTAAAGTAATAAACAAAGCTGCTCTCCCTAATAAGCCTCTCAGTCCTTATCGGCCTATTCACATATAGTTTGCCCACTCTGAAGCATATTAACATCACAAACAGACTGCAAACAAAACAAAAATCCACAATTAGCAGATAGACCATGTGATTACTGATTTTATATGAAGCTGCCTAATACTTGGCAGTGTGGTGTCTTTAGATATGTGATTTTTTTTTATGTTTTATGACAAAATATAAAACTTCATTCTACATTTTTGTAAACACATTACCACCAGGCCACAAACTTTCACCTTGTGTGTCCTTATCCATATATTTTGGAAAATGTTTATGTCTATGTCTGACTAATGCTCTTTGTTTGGCAGTGAATATCTAAAACTAATGATCATCTGTTAGTTGGATTTTTCCTTGTAGTTTGCCATGTAGCTTCTGTAAACAGCCGTTTCAGGGCTTATTTACCAGCTAAATGATGCAAAGTCTGATTGAGAGGTTGATAAGAAATGATGAATTAAATCTACAGTGGCTAGTGATTTATATTTGTGATGCATTTTTGAGGATTCCTTGATGAATAAAACATTCATAAGAACAGCGTTTAGTTGAAAAATAAATCTTTTGTAACCTTATAAATTTACCCTTAGTCTAAAACTCTTCGAATTTAGCCATTGCTATAGAGATGATCTCCTCTTGGTGTAATAAATGAGATATAAAGGTTAAAAGCTGGTACTGAATGCCTACAACCACCCCCAGTCATGATTATAAATTCTCTGATGAGAAGAATCGTCAAATCGTCACGGATTTGGGATTAGGTCACTGCTACCACCATCAGCCATGTTTGCATTACTCACTGTCACAGACATGTGGTCATGCTTGTTTTTATTATATATATTCATGATAACATTAAGTCACATTTAGGTAGCATTCTGTAAAAATCCATGGGTGTTTATTTATCTAGATGTGCTTACTTGTGTATTGTTTAACTTTGATCAGCATTCAGCACTGAAATAGGCAACTCATTATAAACGAATGACTTCATGTCGCTTTACTGTGTTTGAAAGTTATTTTTGTGTGTGTAGAGTTTGTAGCTCTGCCCAATGTCAGCGTCACAGGGAAAAGAGGGACAGGTGAAGCACTCAATGGAAATTCATCGTGATTATCATGTGAGCATTGCATCCAGCAAATTTATTTAGCCTTGAACCGCATGTGCCAGAGAACTCTCTGGAAAGACTTTAAAACGATTTATAACGGTTTATAAACGGTTTAAAACGATTCATGGGCCATTTGTAGAAGTCACTGGCTTTTTAACTCATGCAGGTTTTTAAGCAAACTATAAACAGTTCAAAATGTGCTTTCTGCAGCATGCAAAAATTAAAGAGGGTGTATATGCATTGTAATGCAGTTACACAGAAACGGTTGGGATCATTTTACTCTGCCTGAAGCTGTAGAATTTGCTTGTCATTTCTACATACAGTAACATGAAACATTGATGTCAGTGATGCAAGATTTACAGTAATACTGAAATAATGAAGACAATTTCAGTCTGTTCCTGGCGCAAGGCTGTTATATGGCTTTAGAGAGGAGCGGAGATATAGTGAACAAGTCAAATATAGCTGTTTTCTATTTGAATACATTTTAAACTTGTATTTATTCCTGTAATGGCAAAGCTGAATTTTCAGCAGCCGTTACTTCAGAAATCATTCTAATATAACATTCTAATATTGCTGATTTGATGATTAAGTAACATTTTGGTGGAAATCATCATATGTTCTCCGGATATTCTCTGATTAATATAAGGTTCAATAGAGCAGCATTTATTTGAAATAGAAACTTTTTGTAACATTATAAATGCCTTTTACTGTTACTTTTGATCAATTTAATTGCTGAATAAAAGTATTAATTAAAAAAATCTTACTGACCCCAAACTTTTGAATGGTAGAATCGGGTTCTTTTTCGCTTTCTTTGAATGTAAAAGAGCAGTGTAAACATTCTGCTTAAAATATCTTTTTATGTTTGATAGTGAAAAGCATGTCAGATGGGTTTGAGGGGAGTAAATGATGACCTCAAACAAACCTGACAGAGGTGCCCAGTCAGAGCACTTGTGAACGGCTGTAGATGGTGTTGGGGTAGATAAGTCTCTCGGAGTATGGATTTAATGGCCGTAGAAGGTCTCGTGGGGCAGGGGCAGCTGTATTGTGGCTTCATGATTACGTTAAGCGAGTGGAAGTATGCTGCACATGACTGTAGAGAGTATCTGGTATTCATGTCGCTCTCTGTAACCTTCTAATGGTGACATACGCAATGTTCAGCGCACGATTATATAACAGCTCGTACAGACGTCATTCTCTGCTCAAATGCCTCTCTCCCCCCATCCCTCCTCCTCTCTCCTTTAAGTGCTCTCTTTCTGTTTTTTTCCCCTCTAGGTCTCTTTCTCATCCCCCTCCACTTTCCCCCAGCCTACGTTTTTCTGCTTTTTATGTAATGTGCCTATGGGTGCATGATTAAGGGACATAATCGTTCTCCGTTTTTTGTCTCTTTTTTTTTTTTTTTTTTTAAGTACAAGTGTGTGTGTTTGGCTGTGTGCAAGTGTGGGTTTGTTTGAGCACGTTGTCTCAGAGATACATTTTGTAAACCTTGATATAAAGCATTGCCCTATGAGAAATCATCAGAGTGATGCAGTGTAAGGCCGAATGGAGGCACACAGGAAGTCTAAAGGGGTCATATCACGAGGAGTCAAATGTTCCTTGATGTTGTGAGCATAGGCGGAGCGTGTATCTACCTTTTTCCTACGCCCCTTGATGCTTTTCTCAAATTATAGGAGTAATTTCCGTGTACACTGTAAACAATCAGCAAAAGGTTCACTCTATGAATGCAATAATAAGCATTTTCAAAATCTGGGTACAATGAGGTGACATTATTTTACTCACCCTTCAACTATTGATCATTAAAAGGAAATTTAAAAGTGTAAAAGCATTATCAAGTTACTTCCAGCACACCATGAATAACTCCTAAAGATCCTCCTACTATCCGCAGCAATATTACAGATGTGTTAAATATTATAACCGTGAAAGTGAAAGAGTTAGGCCTATAAATAATTAATAACTTACAATGTTTTTATTAAATTATGATCAAGTTAAATACAAATGCAGTCATATTAAATGTCTTATGACATCACCTGTAACGAAGGATGCGTGACAACGGAGTGGGGATCCACTCGCAGGCTTTATTAAAAGAGAGTGTGGTCAAAGCGGGCAGGGTCCAGAAACAGCAAACAGTAATATCCCAGGCAGAGGCAGAAGAGTAATTCACAAACAGGCAATGATCAGGGCAGGCAGCAAACAATCAAAAACAAGCAAACAATCCAGAGTCAAAACACAGGCAGGGCAAAACTAGGAAACTCGGAAAACTAGGAAACATTCAATTACAAGCAATGTGATAGTGTGTGTGTGCCATTCTTATAGTGGGAGACTGATGAGGTGATGAGAGACAGGTGATTGCAAATGATGTGTCCAGGCAAAGGATTATGGGAAATGGAGTCCGGGGTAAATGGTAAAGGGTACAGGATGTGATGATTATAAGACCTCTTTTAATCTGTGAATATTCATCTCTTAGGCTTGAGAAGGTCTTCTTTCTGTGTAAGCATGAGTGGTTATTTATCCAGGTTTCTAGGTTAGTCCTATTCTTACCACTGCTTAGAACACCAGAGTCTGTTCAGGTTAAAACTATTCCTGTCCAGGATTAATTCCATTACAGTTCATCTGTTTGGTGGGTGTTGGTTGTGTAGCGGTTTAGGATTTGGGCTTTTTTTTTTTTGTATGTTCACTTTTATGGCTGACTCATGACAATTCTGCACCATCACCAATGTGTCCTTAAGCAAAACACAGAAGATTATAGTTTTGTAATGCATCTATTCTCATTTGCGTTAAATGAATTTCGTGCAGTGCTGTAGATTCAATCAAAATCAGTTAAAACATGCCATATATTTAAGGCAGCTATATCGCAAAATAAAACCAGACAGAGAGATCAGGACCAGCATGTATTTATTATAATAAATAAATGTATCATTCTTATAAAAAAAATGTACTATGTTAATTAAATGAAAAAAGCTAACACAGCCATGTATGTAATTGACAAAATCAAAAATTTGAGCTGGAGAAGTTTCTGAAATTTGGTTGATTTGACATGGGAAGATCCATGTGTACAGTCTAGGGTTGTAACGGTATGAGATTTTCACGGTATGATAATCGTCTCAGAAAATATCACGGTTATCAAGGTTACACGGTATATATTAAACAATAATTCTTATCCATAACAATGACTCTTAAAAGAATAAGAACAAGTTATTTGAGTGAACAAATCCTTTATTACAACAAACTTGAAACCATTTTAATGAAAGTATACTATTGAAGTCTTCCTTCTGAAAATAAATACATTTTATTTAATTTCATTTGAAAACAAAAAATAAATCTGTACACCTTATGTATGTCTATATCACACTTTAACATTTTAAACATGTAATGTTATCAAATGAACATTTTTTACTTGAAAAAATGAAATTTTTATGTTTGGCAAAGGGCTGCGCAACAGAGGTATATACGGTGGCCGAGAAGTGCAAAACGAATCACAATTCTGAAAACAAAATAACAAATTACAAACGCAAATGCAAGTCTAAAAAACAAAATAACAATTCAGAAAACACAACAACAATTCAGAAAACATTATAACAAGTCAGAAAACACAATGACAAATTCGAAAACAAAATAACAAGTCAGAAAACACAACGACAAACCGGAAAAGGTAGGTATAGTTTGAGACAGCGCCATTGGTTTGGGATTACTCACCGCTGACTGGACGAGACATCTGTCAATCAACGTACACAGGCAAGAACCAGCCGAAGAACAGCATAGTCGTGGTAGAAAGTTCGGAGATGGTATTAAAGTAGCTCAGTTTAAATATATTGTATGAATTCCCCTTACTATGGACTAAAAAATACGGAGTGTATATTTACATTTAGTTAAAAGTGCCTGTAAAACATCAACTGCAGTGGTGCAGATGCATAAGCACTTGTCGTTGGCTTTTTGACGCGATCGACCCAGGTTCGATCCCGCATTTTGCCAAACTTTTTTTCCTCCCTTTTCAAATCTCGTATTAGCAATGGATTCTATTTACACTAAGTGAAAATAGCAGTGTTTTCTGACTTGTAAATTTGTTTTCGGATTTGTCGTTGTGTTTTCTGACTTGTTATTTTGTTTTCAGAATTGTGATTTGCTTTGCACTTCTTGTCCACCGTAGGTATAAGTTAAAACATGGACAACCATGATATTCCTTAAAAATAATGCTTAAATTCATTAATATAAAGAATATTATTATTGTTGTTGTTATTACTATTATTATTGTTGTATAAATATTATTGTTGAATATTATTATTGTTATAACTTTGAAGTACATTGCACAATGATATTATGCTAATATATTTCTGTCATAATTGGTTAAAAGTTTCTAGGTTAAATAGGTTAAGTTAAATCGAACTTTTATTTTGACGGGTTGTTGCGGACCTTTGAGTTTCAGAGTGTATTTGACAATGGTTTTTCTCTCAGAGCAGCTCTGGTGATGTTCATGTTTATGTAGATGCTGAAAACACCATTAGCGTCATGCATGCGTACTTCAGTATGTAGTAGATAAAACGGTGCCACTCAGAGACATTCAGAAACAAGTAGATTATTCATATAACAGTCTCTCTGTGCTTTAATATTCACAGACACATATCATATCTACTTTTGATTTATCCATCGATCAGATTGCGCGTTTTACGTGACATCCTCGTTATAGCCTACTGTAAATTCCATGTTCACGACTGCACCGGGATTCCCTCTGCATCACGGAAATCATACGGCCTTAACTTATGACTTGTTATTAATGCGACACACCTTTATCTGCACGCAGGGATGGTGTCCACGAATATGAGCAAAACATGTTGGATGTATTGCCTGCTTTTGCAGAGTCCACATTTTTTGGACCTTTGAGTTTCAGAGTGTATTTGACAATGGTTTTTCTCTCAGAGCAGCTCTGGTGATGTTCATGTTTATGTAGATGCTGAAAACACCATTAGCGTCATGCATGCGTACTTCAGTATGTAGTAGATAAAACGGTGCCACTCAGAGACATTCAGAAACAAGTAGATTATTCATATAACAGTCTCTCTGTGCTTTAATATTCACAGACACATATCATATCTACTTTTGATTTATCCAGTCGGGGATGGTGTCCGCGAATATGAGCGAACATGTTGGATGTATTGCCTGCTTTTGCAGAGTCCACATTTTTTGCTAATTGGATCCAACCCCACGTTCGTTTTTTTAAAATATCCTAAGTATTCCCATGCTGCAGATTTTAACTTATTTTTTTTATCGGTGGGGATAATAACGTTAGAGATATAATCTCTGTCTCTGCCATTTTCTCAGCTGAATGTGCGTGTAAGCAGCCAAGTGAATGCAGAGTGAAGCAGCGAGTGGAAATAGGTTGCATATGCGCTGCATGGTAAGATTGTTTTTTTTCATTAATAAAAAAAAAAAAACCTAGATATGCAATTGTTTACGGTATGATAACCGTGCACGGTCAAACTGTGATATACCGCCATACCGGTATATCGTTACAACCCTATTACAGTCATGACCAAAAGTTTTGGAAGTGACATAAATTTAGTGTTTTGCAAAGTTTGCTGCTTAAGCTGTTGTGGTGTTCATTCACATTGTTTCTAGATTCTTGTTTAGAGTTTTTGGCCATGACTGTATTTATAGACTTGTTCCACCAGTTTGAAGTGGCATGGTATTCCTCTAAAAGATATGTAAAGAGATCCAAAAGATATGTATTATTTGTAATATAAATCATAGTCATGCCACATGACATATTAAGGTAATGGCCAATTTATGAAAAAATCACACAAAAATTAATCTGATCTACTGTTTGTTTGTTTTTTTTATTAATATGTGCATATTCCAAATGTTTGAAAAATTACTCATGTACATATGCCTTACAAATGGCCATTACCTGTCAAAAGATGCAGTCGAGCTGGCTGAAATGAGGCTGAGACACAAAATGCTGATTTGAGCAGAATGGCATGTGGCATCTACATCTCACTACAAGGCTAGAAAAGGTGCATGTTGGTCATGAGGTGCAAGCCTCACTATACCAGAGGAGGATCACATGAGCCAGTTGGAGAAGATGGGGCAGCAAGGTACACAGTGGGACAAAATGGAAACAAGTGTCTGACCAGAAGAAAGTTTCAGGGAGCGGACATTCTAGAAATGAAATGACCGGGGTTTTGAAGGTGATAGCTGAAGCCAATACCTAGTGCAAGGACCATCCATTTCATCAGACCAATGGAGAAGCCACAACGCCACTGAAAAGCAGGCAGCTGAAGGTGGATCTCAGGAGGCGGGTCATATTTCCAAAAACCATTTCAGGGATCACTCTTAAGCCATTGTCTCGGTCTTGAAAAATCAAATCAAGCAAACCAGAAGGAGAGACAGATACTCTGAGCATGTACTTGCGGCTTTCAGCTTGTGAGATTGGCGATCAATAAACCATAAAAATCAAACAAGAAAACAGAGCCAACAGAAAACAGTAGTTTTTGATGCAGATGTAGTTCAAAGGAGTAAAGCTGTCCTGTAAGGGAGGGTGGCATACAAGAAGCCATTACACAAACAGCACCATGTGAAAGCATGCCTGGAGTTACCAAAAAGTAAAATCGTGATTCGTGACCTAGATGCAATATGAGAAAAGATTTTGTGGTCAGATGAGACCACGCCTTTCAAAGAACCATTTTCTCATGTATTTGATGTATACCAATGTGATGTCATATGATGTATACCCTACAGTGAAGGATAGAATAGTGGCTGGTAAGATGCCCATAGTGGTGGGCATCTGAAAGAAGAATGGGTGCTGCAAAATACATAGAAGTACAGGTGAACCATTTGGCTGCAAAACTGAGCTCTGAAGGAAGTTTCAGTTGTGGTTTGAAAAGTGTCATCCACCCTATAGACAACCTGTAGCTGTACAGGATTTTTGTTTGCTGGAAAGATGTTTTTTTTTTGCCCCCCAGCAGAATTTTTGCTGGCTTACCATGTAATAATAATAAACGATTCTTTTTAGCAGTATTTTTTGTACTTTTCATTAAAAATGAACTATTCTTTACATATTGTTTTTCTTTACAAACAGAACATTTGAAACAAGTTGAAATTTCTACAACCATAATGTAACTCCATAAATCGATTTTGCTGTAAAAAGATGGCAACTGCTGCAAAACATCGCTGACTTTGGTTTTTCTTACTGGTGCTTCCAAGACTATCAAAGACCATTTTGGCAATTTGACAAAATCTAATTTTTATATTAATCTTGGCGTTCTATTATATTTTGGTGTCATTTACATAGAAATTTTTTTAAACAGAATTTACAAAATTTACATAAACAATTATTTAGAACATAATTCATTAAAAAAGGTCAAAAATGAATTGAAAGGATTAATTTGAACTGATGATTAATAAAAAAAAACGATAATATAAAAAAGAATGTCAAAGAACGTCAAATGATCAAAACGATGAACTATTTAAAGAATGTCAAACTGTGCTTTGAAATTAAAACATCATCGAGATCAAAATTATTCTTGTAACACTCACTTTTCCAGTAGTATTTCATGTTAGTGTGTAGCCTTTATCTGAGCTGGGTGTGCATGCAGTGATGCATTATGGGATATCCGGCAGTTTGTTCTCCCAGTCTGTGTTCAGCCAGCTTGGGTGTGGCTCCAGTGGTAGAGATTCAGGTCTGGACTTTGGTTTTGTGGTTTGTTGAACTGACTATTAGCTAATATTAGCTGACATATATTCGTTTTCCAATATGACATTATCCAGGATTTCTATTTCTGAGCAGTCCTATGCAAATGTTTGGATGCACAAAAGTTGAGAGGGGGAATTTATATTTGTGGCTGTTTAATATTGCACTGCCCAGCTCATAACCAATGATGCCATATAAGCTCATGACTCACTTTGACAGTATTGTCCTATTTATTTTCCTGTTTGCTAAAAGGCCAGGAAGAGCCGTTGGCCCTTTGTGTCAGCTTACAGATATTACAGAAATTAAACGGATAAACAAACGTCACTTCGGCTATACTGATGTGGAATCAGTGATGTCATGCTGATGTCATAGATAATGTTCTCAATACAAGTCTTTGTTGCTGTTATGCAAAACTTTAATTATCCAAGAGCCTTCAGTATGTGTGTGTGATGTTTGAGTTTGCTTGTAACTGTGCCAGCATAAATAATCAGTATTTCGGCTCTTGTTGAGGTTACAATCTTTCTCTCAGTTTACCTCTCTCACTGTCTCCCCCTCTCTTTCTCTTTGCGTTTTGCAGGACTGTGGGGATTGTTTGAGTGGTTAATATTAATGAAATCTAATGAAAGTTTTGAATATACAAGTAAATTATTTATGCTCTGTTGGTGCTCACAGGAGAGATTGATGTTTCTTTAATTATAGACTAATGAGAGGAAACCACAACAGTCATTACACTAAAAACATCGGAGCATTAGCCAAAAGGCCTTTTAAATACAAAATATAAGTTTGATAAATTAATGCAGCCTGTATCATATCAAATATTAAGATGGTTTGGTTCGAAAGAGCAGTGCTTGTTGTTTTGGATGCAGAACAGGTTGAAAGATGAATTTATTATAAAAGTCAAACTGCAAACCTGCAGCTGCATTGACTGCCTGACCTGTAGCTGCAAGTGTCTGTCTTACCAACGCTGAATTGCATCTTTGGGACAAGTATAGCTCTGAAGTGGCTCTAGACTAGAGTCAAGCAATCTAATCAGGTTACGTTTCAATGTGTCCCTCTGGCAAACTTACATAATGTGTTAAAATATCATGTTCTCTGGGTGTGTGTGTTTGTATAGGCTGGAATACACTATAAAATGTTTGCCCCGATTTACAGTCCAAACAAGTTGATGCTATTTGCCGCAAGAGCCAGTCTGCAGATTTGAGTTGACAGATTTAATAGAAAATCGCATAGTATGGTGATCACAGACTCCGATTTTTTTTAGCTTTAGACTCTGATTCCATCCAGTCGGAGGTCATCAAACGTTTGATATTTTGAGCCGATTTTAGAACACATATTGATTTCATTTTTAAGGTGGCTTCTAGCAACAAGGCACACGTTTCTGCATAAGTTTGCTGTGTTCTGAACAACCTAAAAGTCTGGTAGTGTGTGATCCTCAGTCGTTTATGGTGCATTCACATGGGGCATCGGCGTTCATGCTTCTCGTTTACTTTGGTGACATCATGTATTGCAGAACTGAATTGTGGGTCCGTTGAGTCACTGGAGTTGCTTGTGGCAGAAGTTAAAATTTTTTCAACTTTTCAGGTTTCAACGCAGGCATCAGCCAATCGGATCGCCTTTATATAAGCCAATCAGATCTGTAAATACCCTAGCGCAGACGCTAGCCAATCGTGTTAATAATTTAATAATTTAATAATAATTTATGCATTTAGCAGACGCTTTTATCCAAAGCGACTTACAGTGCATTCAGGCTATACATTTTTTACCAGTATGTGTGTTCCCTGGGAATTGAACCTACGACCTTTTGCGCTGCTAACGCAATGCTCTACCAATGAGCCACAGGAAGTGTTCATGCAACACTGGAAAAGTAATGTGATTGGCTGTTGTCATGATGATGGTCGCATCAGCACCAAGTTTTAGATATGCCCGCTGTCAAGCGTCGACACTTATGCCCCAATGTGAATGCACCGTTAGTGTATGATGGCCAGTTTTTCCTCTGTGACTGTTTACAAAGTCAGTAAGTGTATGATAAATCTGCTCAGATTTTAAAAGTCATGTAGTGTATTCCAGCCTTAAGTATGTCCACAGTGGGGCCCAAAAGTCCATGTAAAAAAAAAAAACTATTGTTTTCCTTATTTTAATTTAATTTGGTCTTTTAGGATTTTGAAAAAAATACAGAAAATTGATATGAAGAACTATTTAAATTTGTCATGGTTCATGCAACCTCCTTTACACAGAAAGTCAGATTCATCTCAAATCTGGCATGATCAGGTTTTACACAAATTTAAAACTAGTTGTGCTACATCGAAAGGATGCTAAGTACATACATACACAAACATTCTTGTTGGAATGACTGCATGTATGTGTGTGAAGAATCTTTTAGTCAAGCCGTTCTCAGTGCTGGTTTCTTGTTGAGCTCTCACGTGCACTGTAAGAAAAAAATGTGGAAAAATAGAAAAGGCACTAATTTTCTGTCAGGATATTGTCCGTTAAGTTTATGGACATTTCCTTTAATCAAAACACAGCACAATGCAATGCATAATTCAATATAAGGCTAAAACTCCTGTGAAAATCCCTTTATATTTACTCTGTACATTGGGCCCTGTTTTTATAGACTTGGAGTGCACAGTCACTCTATTTGCTTGAAACTGCTTTTGGAAATAATTGTTTCAATACATGTGTATATGCATGTATACATTTTAAACTTGCATTACATTAAATTTGTATTTTAAATCATTTCCATTATGCTAAAAAACAAATATGATTATGTTGTAAATAAAGATTTTTTTAGGTTCATCAGAATTGTTCTGGTCAAGCTCAGGCACTTTATTAATTATAAATTGATAATGTAACAATGGCAAGAAAGGATGGAAATAAAGAGATGGAGCCATTGTTCATTGAGGGATTGAGAGTTTATATTTTAAATATTATTTAAACATGTAAACAAGACATGAAAAAATAATAGCGCAGGGCCTCTTAAGGCTTCCATACTAAAATACTTAAAGTAAAGAATGACTTTTGCAATTACAAAAACATGCTAGTTTTGCTCCAGAATGAGAATAGACTTCACAGCAGACAATCAACCTCTTTCCAAAGCCACCCTCCCATTTTCTCTCTCTCTGTCTCTGATGTTGCCTGTATAATTAAGTGATCACTGTTCTGTTTGATATAAAGTAGCTCACTGTTAAATTAAAAACAGGCCATTTTAATTATAGTCTCTCTTCTCTTAATTAGTTTGTGTTTTTCCCTCTAACTCTGTATAATAGACTCCTCACTCTCTCTTTTTCTTTCTGTCTCTCTTTATTCTCTTTTCCGCACAAACACATAAAGGGAGAGGTGGAGCACTGCGTCCTTTTGATGACTCTTGATGGTAAAGTGAGAGTGTACACACACACACACACACACACACTCATGAACAGCCTTTTACTTGATCTACTATGTGATGATTAGCTTTTTCATTTAGCTGGGTCAGACCACATTAAGATAATTACAATTATAAAAGAACAATGTGGGTTTACTACAGCAGCATAGGACACACACACATATGTGGATAATTGCAACACACACCGTCACACAAGCATAAAAGACCGGAGCCCAGAACAGCCGTATGTTATGATGACAGTGCTCGGGAATAAATAGAAAGATGGATGGATAGACTGAACGATGGTGCTTTTGACGTGTGAATAGATAGAGGAAGAGAGAGCAGCAATTATCTCGGCTCAGAGAGTAAGATGACCTCCTGTGAAATGATCATAGAGTTTAGAGGTATATTTCTGGCTGTGGGGTTTTAAACATCTACAAGTCTTTCCTGTCCTCTGAGATTGAAGCAAACTGCTGCTTTACTCCAGCTGACCTACATAATCTTGTGTAAGGCTCAACAAAAGAAGCTGAGAGGTTAAACTCATCCTCACTCACTGAATTGAACATGAATCAAGCATTTTTGAAATCTTCTGCATGTTATGAATTGTAATAGACTTACAATTAATGCTTTAAAAGCAATGTGTGAAATGTTCCATCCTTCTGTTAAATGACTCGAGACGAAATCATTTTGTGTGTGTATGTATATAATCATTTTTATTTTCACAACACTTCTTTTTGGTCGTCGAATCTGATGGCTGAGGGGTCTTTCCACTCATGAGATATTCATCCAATATCACACAGGAACCTTTTCACCGTTTATATCACTCCGCTTGCATTTATCGCAGCAAGTGTCGTGGCAGATGCCTAAATCCACTATAATTTTATAATACTGTTTTTGTGTCACAGAATACAGGCTAGTTTTAAAAGTTCATGCAAGAATGTAGTTGTTTAGACTTCAGTGTGGTAATAAAGATAACGCTTTTACATTTTCGGAGATGTGAGCTCCAGGGCGTCAGCAGCTGTTCAGCGTTCATAAACCCGCTGAAAGCAGCCTTACCTCGGCCAGATCTTCTGGAATTTGCCGGTGGCTCTGATGTCTCTATAGTGGTTAAACATGAGATATAATTTGTTTTGGGTAAATCTAATGGGCAGTCTTTGGTCTCATTAATCTATTATTTGTTCCAGAGCAAATAGTTTTGGCTAGTTTAGAGGGCAAAGTCTAATAACATGTCATTTTATATAACTTTAATACTGTATATCAGAGCACTGCCTTTGTACTTTTAACTAAATTGCCTAGCAACGTTTATGATGGTTGTTTGTTGTTGTTTTTTTATAATAAATATGACCTATTATTTAGTATCAGATGCAGGTAATCACACTGGCTCAGTCCATCTCTCTCTCATAATATTTTACATAATACTGTTAGCTTTTACAGTAATACAATAAGCTTTTAATTAAACATTTTTATATATAAATATGAAAAAAATTGTACATATAAATGCATGTGGGTCAAAGACAAAAAAGGGTTTAAGCATAAAAACAATAAGTGTAATACTGCTTTAAATTGTTTTCCCAAAAAAATTAAAAAGTTTTCTGTTTAATTTAATTGCAATTTTGTTTTTATTTTTCTGAGCAAAAAAATTTAAAAGTTTTCTGTTTAATTTAATTGCAATTTTGTTTTTATTTTTCTGAGCAAAAAAATAAATATCATACATTTCCCCCCGATTTACAGAAGAGACCCACTAAAATGTCATTCAGTGTAACAATCTTGTCAGGCATATTTACAACAAAAATCAATTTATGACATATTAAAAGACTAATTACTTTCACCCCAAATACTAATTAGTTGTAATTTTACATTTTTAAAATTTCCCATGCACTAGGTTTTGTCCATTTGTCAGTAAGAATTTTTTACTCATTTAAAACACAATAAAATGTAATATGCTCCCTTATATATTTTGATATGTATACACGTCAGAATAAGCATGTTGTTTGAATTTTTACATAAATATTGTGTTACACTGAATGACAATGTAACATTATTTCAACCAAGTTTTGACACTGTATCCTCCAAAAACTATTTTAAAACCTTAAAAGTAGACACTTTACTTACATTTAATGTGCTTTCTATGGACATAAAATCACTTTTGTAAATTTATTTTGATGCGGACATCTTAACATCTTTGACCCATGTACATACAAATTCGAAATTGGTTTTAAGGCCGAGACACACCAAGCCAACGATCGGCCGTCAGTGAGCGTCTGTCGGGCTAATTTGTTTGGTGTGCTCCTCTCGTCAGGCTCACGTCGGCGGCAGTTTGGCCAATTCAACATGTTGAATTGGCATCGGGGCCGACGGATATTTTTTTTCCCCGACTCGTATATCTTTGTTTCGGTTTCTCCTTTTGAACGACGAATATTTACTATTGATAGCTGCTGATATAGACAGTTAATTCCTCTCACGCAGGCGCAGAACGCATGTGTTTAGTTTGCAGTTGCCTGTGAGTTCAAGCGCAGCTTTTTGGTCCGACACTGCTGACGCAAGGCGACAACAGTTCTTTGGTGTGTCCCGGTGTTGTGCCGAATTCTGACCCCCGCCAGATTATTACCCCCCTAGTATTGGTAGGTTTAGGGTTAGATGTGGGCGAGGGGTTAAGATTAGGATTAAGATTAGAGTTAGGATTAGGCAATCAGGTAGTGATTTCAACGAGGGGGGTAATAATTTGGCAGGGAGTCGAAAATGGGCACAACACCGGCCTTTAAAAACATTCACAATAGCAATTTTGGATGTGTTTGTCCATGTAAAGTGTTTGGACAGTTGAGTGTTGTTGGTGAAATTTGTTAATTAAATAACTCGATTCTCGCCATAGCATGAATACGTGGTGTATATAAATAAAGAAACTGAAAGCTCCCAAGAACTAGTGATTTTGATCAACTTTGTGTGAGAGAGAGATCCAAATTTTTTGCCTTTTTATTAGGATAGGACAGATCAGAACTGACAGGAAGTGAAGTGGGAGAGAGATAGGGGGCAGGATTGGGAAAGGTCCTCGATTCGCGATTCGAACATGGGATGCCCGTAGCGCTGTTGGCGTGCTGCCCACAAGGCTATCGGCTTAATTAACTTAAGGCTATCGGTATAATAAACATATTTCTGATGTTTCTCTTAACGTACGAGTTAGGATGTGATCTGTGGTATCAGGAAGCAGAGGTTTGTAATAGGTTATTAATTAACTGCTGAAATGAATCTGACTAATTTGTGTCAGTGCTAGACTAGTAAACAAACCACTGTCGGACAAAAACAAGATTTGACCTCAAATTTGGATGATTACCTATTGCTTAATATAAACTATCAACACTTAAAATTGCTGATCAGATCATAAGCAAAAGGAACAATTGCATATTTGTTTACTGTATAGTGTGTCTGCAGATATATGTCTGAAGAGAGGTGTGTTTGCTCCTATAAAGGGAGAATCTGATGACTAGATTGTGAATTCCTTATGAACAAATCACTTGACCTTTTATTGGTTTGCCACAGAAACATGTAGGTTGTGTGTGCTCACACATACACACACCCTTGACACATATCTGCTGTGTGATTCTAATGAGGAAGTTCTTGTTATTATTTCCTGAACTTCTGAATGTTGTTTGCTCATAAAAGTCACCTATACTGACACAGGAGAATCAATTATTCTGCTGGTCCACTAATAATGTCAGAAACTCTGCTACAACGCATTAAATTCTCTCTCTCTCTCTCTCTCTCCCTTTCTTTCTCTATCTCAGTTCCTCCCTCGCGCTTGTGCTGGTGTTCCACTGACCCATATTCCTCTGGTAGTTCTTTAAAGGAGACATATTATGCCCCTTTTTACAATATGTAATATAAGTCTCTGGTGTCCCCAGAATGTGTCTGTGAAGTTTCAGCTCAAAATACTCCACAGATCATTTATTATATCATTTTGAAAATGCCTATTTTGAGTGGAAGCAGAAACAACAAAAACAGTCGGTTATGTCTGTGAAGGTAAACAGCTGGGAAATAAATCGCATGTTTATTTTAGATCTGTGTGGCAGCAGCAATATACATTAAATAAATCAATAAATCCACTGCTCTGTTGTCTCCTCTGAGGCTGGGACTCTAAACAGTGTTCTGTGCTCGGCAGTGCAGCCAAAGGCTGAACAGTTAGCATGCTTTGCTCAAACTTTCGCCATGGTATTAGAACTGGTACACCGTTGTCGCTTGCAAAATCAAAATGACGGCACTATGGGTGGAAATTTACAGATTAAGGGCCAGTAATATTATAATGAGATCCCTTTGCCACGTCACCAAGGGAGCGAAATCAGACGCGCTCGCTTTAAAGCTACAGAGCCACAGTCAGCTTTTAGACCAAAGCAGCACCAACATAAAAAGACCATAAAGCAAAACACAAAAGAAATTATACACAAAAAAAAGAAAGAAAGAAATAATTTTTTTATCTTATTATATACCCAATGACTCATGGCATGATGAATCTAAAACTCCCTCCATTAACAATTGTCATCAGACTTTAATTAGACTCCGTTCCTTTTGTTTTATAATAATTAGCAGAGTTTTGAAGCTACTTTTGCAAGCACATCATGGCAACTAAAACTACTAAAGTATTAAGAATAATGCACAGCAATTACATCTATTTGGTGAGTACAGTAAACCTGCACGGAGCCGGTAAAGCCACGAAGCTGATGTGTTTCAGGATGTTGGACGGAGAGTCTGATGGAGGATTCTGTGTTTGCCATGGCAACCAATACTGTGTCCTGATACAGGCTTTCCAGCATCACACGTTATTTCTGCTTTAGCTGATTAAAAATATGTTCCGTAAATGTATTCGTTTTTGTGTTGTCGGCATGTTTTATCCTATAAAATAAGTATGCAGTGCTAGAAAGTTTTAGTGCTTGAAGTGTTCGATTTGATTTGTTTAACGTATTTATTTAATTCAGAGCAAATTTCTGCCATTTTATTTTATTATAAACATCAGTAAACTGTGCCATATAGCATCGTTATTTCAGCTCCTGACACTGCTGCAACAGACCCAGTTTCACCTTTTGCTGCATCAGTGGAATATATGAGAAAACTACCTCCAAAATAGAGCAGGATGTTCACATGTGCCTTCAAAAGGTAGCTCTGGGCTCAGCTTCTTGTAAATTTGAGCATCACCACATACATATATTAAGCCTGGACCTATTGCAGTCACTTCCAACAACTGCCATGGTCACTGTTGAACTGTCATGTTGACATTTTCATAGACATTTTGCATTGTGCTGTACACGTCTGTTCTACTTAAATGTTTTTTTTCCCCCTGACTAATTGTTTTTTTGTGATTCTGTTTTTGTAACTACCTGACAGAATCGCTTTTTCACACAAAGTTCTCTGCCTATATATTTCCAGTCATGTTTAATAAGAATTGTCTGTTTCATCCCAACATACTCTTTAATTTTCAACACTCTTCATGGTCTTGTAAAGCAACCTTGAATTTTTGGAAAGGCACTCTACAAATAAAACATAATAATATTTTTTTCTGCAATTTGATGCACATCTAGGTGCACGAGTTAATCAAAGTTGTTATTTATAATAATACAATTTATTAACTTTATTTGTTTAACTCACACAGCACAGAGTTGTATCATCTTGCAATAAATTGTTTCAGTAACACTTTAGTATAGGGGACCAGTTCTCACTACTAACTAGTTGCTTATTAGCATACCTACTATTAACATATTGGCTTTTTATTAGTATGCTACTTGCATATTTTGAACATATTCTACATCCCTAATCGTAACCAATACCTAAACTTAACAACTAGCCCACCTTACTAACTATTCAGCAAATTAGGAGTTGCAAAAGGCAAAAGTCGCAGTTAAAGGTTTGTTAATAGCGAGAATGGAACCTTAAAATAAAGTGTGACCATTGTTTCATTAAGTTATTCCACGGTATTAAAGCAGTTATGTTGAGGCAAACGTGCATTTGCGAAAGGCGACCGTCCAGCTCCACATAAGAGTCACGGGCTGACAGCAGCATGACATTCACCAAAGCAAGAGCCAAAAGAGCTGATCGTCTATGAAAATGATTTTTAAATGATTGCTGTCGAGCGTTTATGTTCAAGTGCGTTCCTGACATGCGTGTCTTTTCTCTGGCGCGTGTGTGCGAGGCTGCGGGCGGTTAGTGCTGTCGTTGGTTGAGTATTGAGCTCCAGTCTGACCTACTTTCGTACTTCGCTTCAGCTCAGCGCTGTTTACAGACGCTCGTCAGCGGACGATGCGGACCCAGTAACGAAAACACGTCGCCTAAACGCCGAGTCGCGTGCGCTCCCGTGCCGCTTTTATCCTGGGATACTTCAGTTATTGTGCTTTGTACATATTTTGTCCCGTGTCCGACTTCAGAGTGGCTCTATCGTGGGTTGTTTATGAGCTCACTCGTGGATTCAGTATGAGGCGCGGGCGAGGGCAAAAGTGAAGTGTGGATCGGTAGTCCTTAACGCACGGTAAGATATCCCCTACGTTATATATTGTAATGCCAACAAGAAAGTATAAGACAATTTAAGTTTTCGGAGCTGTTTTTAACACATTTAAAGACCGCTCGTTTGGTTCCATTAGATTCTTCGCTTTTTGTGGAAACCAAGTGGAAATCTTAAGTTACGGAGTTGTGAATATTAAGATATTGACGTGTGAGGGTCGCGTGGAAGAGGCACACGCGGGAATCGCCGGGTTCTGTGATGTTACCGCGCGCTTTCCTGCACCTTAATCTTTTTATCCAGTGCGCGATGGATTGTATGAGCGCGCAACCACATTCAGTCCGGTTTTGGACAATGCAGTTATGGTAATGAAGGCTTATTAATATTTTGTCTGTGGCTTTTGCTGGTTTGACTGTCTTGGTTCCGGATTGATCTGAAATCTTGGAATGCGGTCAAAATGGGTCACTGTACAATGCGCTGAATCCAGTATCTCCAGCAGCATAAAGCCTGCCTGCTTGGACGATATGTCACTTGACGTTGGGCTATTGAGACTTGAAAAATGACTTGAACATATTTGCACTTGTGTGAGGGATTCATAAGAGCTCCTGTCTGACTTAATTACACGGTACAAATGTTTTCATCCTTCTGTTGTGACCTAGTTTCCATCCACTTGTCACTTTAATTTAATTTTAAATTTTTAATTAGTTTCTTCATTCAAAGTGGTTGAAAAGGTGCATACAGTAGACTTACCTCAGGGTTTTAAAAATTTAAGAAAATAGCTGAGTGGTTTGATTTTTGTTTAAGGCTAACTTACTAGTTCCGTGGCCTTGGACTCCTGCTGTTTGGGCTGGAGGTGCGTGTTTGGGTTCTGTTTGTTGTGGTTCAGGAAATAACTTGGACTTTGCTAGTAACAATTTAAGGGCAGCAGACGCGTAACGTGCCCATGGACTTTTTAAGTAAAATTTACACCAATGTATAAAGCAGTTACGAATTAATTAGACTACATGTTTTAGTCAGAGCGTCTTCAAATAGACTAGCAAACAGAAGTCGCGTTTTGTCTGACTCTGAGGAAGCAACCATGGCAACAGAACGCCACTTTCCAATTTGCGAACATTAATGAACAAAGTTATGACAAAAAGATTATTTAGCACTTCATTACAAGTGTACATACCACATTGTTAATGTACTTTATTATGCATGCAGCATTTTGGCTTCATATTATGTATAAAATATTTAAAATAGTTATAAAAGACTAAAGGTTTGAAACAAAATGCTGCTTAAATAGTTTTTTTAATGAAATGTATTAATTTGGCAATATCTACGGCTTACAAATGAGGAATATCCCAAGCTCTTTATTATAAGAACCAACATTATCAATATGCCAGTTGTGATGTGCAAGAGCAGAAATTAATTTTAGGATGTGGTGTCTTTGCTTTTGATTGTGGTTTAGTTAAAGGGATATTCACCCAAAAATGAAAATAGTTTCATAATTTAATTACCCTCATTTCGTTCCAAACCTGTATGACTGACTTTCTTCTGTGGAACATAAAAGAAGATATTTTAAAGCAATGTCTCTCTCTCTCGCTCTCGCTCTCTCTCTCTCTCTCTCTCTCTCTCTCTCTCTCTCTCTCTCTCTCTCTCTCTCTCTCTGTGTGTGTGTCCCCAAAACAATGACTTCCATCCTATGGAAAAAAATGACAATGACATGATGCTAAGTAAATCATGACAAGATTTTCCTTTTTGGGTGAACTATCAATCCCTTTAAGTGATGGTTGTGGGTTAAGTAGGTTTAGTCCTAACCCTAACCCTTCCCAAAAGTATTTCATGTCATTTAGAGGCAAGTGCGAGTTCTTGTAATTTCACACTTGATGGAGGCTGTTGCATGTTGATTTGATGGAGACTTGCGTGAATGCTTGTAAACTCGTGCAGTGTTGATGAGTGTGTAGATGTGTTTCGGAGCCTGTACCTACATGGGCCCCTTGGTCAATGGTGTGCGTGTGCGTGTGTGTGTGTGTGCGTGCGCTGCTGATGCTGTACGGTGGGCCCCTGTTTAAAGGTGGGCTCTCGGCTTCATGAAAATACCGTAAACAGTAAGTGATGCAATAATTCCCTCACCGCTTACACGGGGGTCAGGCTGTTGAGGGGGTCAGCTCCTGGAAATCAATCTTTGTTGTTCTCTCTCTGTCCTTATCTGTTTTCCTCTGTCTCTTGCCCTGGTCAAGAGCCTGTTGTTACTAATTACTGTTTGCATCAATACTTCTGTCATTTCTGTGTGTACTGCACATATTGCCTTGAGAGACAAATTAAGCTGTTTAATAAAAGCACAGAAGGATACTTGATCCTCATTGCCTTTTCCTGACCTTATCTTTCTCTAGGTTATGTTTTTGTTTGTGAGTGAGTGAGTGTGTGTGATTATGGATGAATGAGGTGCACTTGAAACATTCACCTGGCTTATTGAAACAGTGAAACATTCACCTGGCTTATTGAAACAGTGAAACATTCACCTGGCTGATGAAGGCAGCATTTACAGTAAATGCAAGGAAAACACTGCTGCATGAATCATCCCAGCAGTGAATCAGCACTCCACAAGATCCACAGTGCTGTTGTCTCTGCCTTTTTTTTTTAATAAATGCATTTTATATGCATTCTGCTTTGTGAATAATGAATAATTACAACTAGTTGATTAAACAATAATTCTAATTTAAAGAAATAAAATTTCAAATTAATAGTTTTTTTCACTCCATTTATTGCTAATTTATATTTCATATTACTGAAATTACTAAACAGACAAAACGTACAATAAATACTTGTGCCATAGATACATTTAGGGCCCTGTCATACACCTGGCGCAAGTGCTTTTGCTAGTTTCAGCCCGATGCAGTTCTCATTTTCCCGTCCTGTGCCGCGTTGTTTAAATAGCAAATGCATTTGCGCCCATTTGTGCGCCCATTGGCGTGCTGGTCTAAAAAAAAGGTGTGTTCAGGCGCATTGTTGGCGCGTTGCTATTTTGAGGAACTGAAAATAGACTGCGCCATAGACCAACTCAAACCTGGTCTAAAGTCTGGCTGTTTTCCCGTCGTTAAACTAGCAAAAGTGGATTTGTACACGCCTTGAGTGCACCTGCGCCGTGCGCTTTAGACCATGCACTTAGATCGTTAAAATAGGGCCCTTAGATATATTGTTGTTAACTTTATATTTGTAGGTGTGTGTAACTAATATTTGGTACATTGAAAAGCTATACAGATCTACACAGACATACACAGATCTTTATGGCTATATTAGTGAAAATGTGTCATAGACTCACTCACATTTAGTATGGTCATGACATTTACCATATTCTAACCTAAAGAAGTTTTTTTTTTTTTTTTACAAGCTGAGCCCTTGGACAAAAAATTTACTTCAAGTACAAATTTCCATTTAAACAATTAACTACCATTCAAAAGTTTGGGGTCAATGAGATTTTTTATTTTTTTTTTTAAAGAAGACTCACCAAGGCGGCCTTTTTGTTTGGTCAAAAATACAGTTTAAAATACTGTTTTCTATTTGAATATATTTTTGAATAAAATGTTTTATGGCAAAGCTGAACATTTAGCAGCCATCACTCCTGTATTCAGTGTCACATGATCGTTCAGTAGTCATTCAAATATTCTGATTTGATGCTCAAGTAAAATTTATTCTTATTATCTATATTGACAACAGTTGTGTTGCTTAATATTTTTTTGTGGAAAGTGTAATACATTATTTTTTTTTAGGATTCTTTGATAAATAGAAAGTTCAATACATTTATTTTAAAGAGCATTTCAAATATGATCTTTAATAACAGTATACATGTAGCTATTTACGGTCACTTTTGATTAATATTTGATGTGTCCTTGCTGAATAAAAGTATTCTTTAAAAAATGTTTCTGACCCCAAGATCTTGAACAGTAGTTTATCTCTACGTGAGACTTTTAAGCTATTGACTATAAAGTCCATGCTTGTATATATAATGGTCCTCATTCATGAAGCACAAGCAGAACGAATTTCGGTCAATGTCGTTCGTACAACCATGCATAAATTTGCAATCAATTCAATAAGAAATTTGTTCTGCTCATGTTTCATGAATGAGGCCACACACGTCATGAGGTACACACACGTCTCTGGGCTAACATCACATTAACACTCCTGTGACACTGCACCAACATTGTGCTAAAACTGTGTGTGTTTTCCTGTTGCTGCTGTAACATTCTTGAGTGAATCCACCCCTTCCGGAATCCTCCTGGGGCCCCTATCAGCTCTCACCACTGAGTGTGACCCTTGACCTCTTTCTGAACCAAACAGCTACTTTTACACACTCCTGTGTCTGATGTGTGTGCATTTATTTGGTCATGATTAAGTGTTTGTTAGCTTGTGTGTTATTTATGTGTTCATTGTGTGTGTAAGTAGATAATAGGGAAGATTCTTCTTATTAGTGAGATGTTGCAGAGAATGGGGAAGGAGTTAACTCTATGATAAAAGAATAATCGCCTTTCTTACAGTGACCTCTGTTCTCTTTGCTCAGTTTATTATTTTATGTGCTGGTTGCTTTTAGCAGACAACACACACACACACACACACACACACATAGATAGATGCATAGATAGATATATATTAAATGGAATAGTTTATTGAAGCAAACAAAAATTATTAAAAAAAACAAAAATTATTAAAAAAAATTAGCACATGTATTTTTGTTGCATATCTTATTTTATAAATCAGGCTTTTATGGCTTGTATATAGGAGAATATGGAGCTCATACTTGAGGAGAAAAAAACCTGTCAATTCACAATGTCAAACTTTGCTGCTTGGTTTAATTTGTCATGATATGTGAAATTTAAAAATATAATTAAATAGTAATAATATACCACTTCAGGAGGTAGTTTGAGACTCATTCCAGAAGCAGCTGGACAAGTGTAAATGCATCTGGTTGTTTAAGGCTCATATGTAAATTTTACTCCTCCCAAAACAGCCAAAAATAAAGATTTGACCGTGTGCGGCTTTCGGCTTTCAGTAGCTAGATACCACAATGCTACTGCAACATGCATCATGGCCTGTTGGAGATGAGCAACTCTCTTCAGCAGCCATGTGCAAACTGATGCAAATAAAACACACCGTTTGCATCACAATTTGCGGCATCTTCGCATTTTCAACACAGTCATCATATTCATTATAAGCGGTGAACACTATTCTCTCATCAGTACAGATGACACTTTCTGAACTGTTATGGTCTTGAAATCAGCTACTTTTGGTATGGAAACCACATATACATAGAAATCTTTTACACAATGAATGTGGAAATGGGTTACGATGATTTCATGTAAAAATAAACTAATATGTATGACAAAAAGTTTCCAATAGTTACAATGTGACCTACATACAACAGCAAGAATGGAAACCTTGGAAATAAAAATGACTGTAGATGCTTAAATTTTAGTTGTTAATATCTATTAGGAGTGTTTGAAAGTTGCTCATCCTGTCTATGCTCTGTACTTTCCAAGAGGTGTCTGTGTGTCTCAAGAAGCAATTGTTAATATGAACTGTGATTTGAACTCATTGCTCTCTCTCTCTCTGTGTGTGTGTGTGTGTGTGTGTGAGGCCACGCTGTAGGTTGTAAACATGTATCTGTGTGAGCTACACATCACTGGGTGTGGCTGAAGGCAGATTATGTGTGGACAGTCAGGTATGAATGCCCACACACACATTTTTCTGAAAACTAGATCAAATCATGTCCAGTATTTGTTTATGTCCTGTTTAAGGGGATAAACTGAGTATATTAAGAATGAGTGTGTGTATGTGCCTGTGTAAATGTGTTTAGGTTAAAATATTTGGGTAAGGAGGGGTGGCCAGTTTACAATTGATTTTTTTTTTTGTAGGTGTCTTTTGTTTGTGTTTCAGAGACAAAAAGAGAGATATTCAGGTCTTTCTGCATGGGATAAAAAAAAATATTTTCTCAGTGGCTTCCTTCATGTGGTTGAGTCTTTCTCTTCTTTCCTCCTTTCGTGTCTATAAACTTTTCATAAACAATTTATTCATGTTTTACAGTGCTGTTTGCTGTGTGAATGAGAATGTAGCACATGTTCACATTGAGTAGAGCGGTGTGTTAGAGAGCAAGATGCAGCAACTCAAACTCAGGAACTTTATCTACGTGATTCATGATGGCACTGATGTTTTGTCAAATGTGATGTGTTGAAGCCAGTGTTGGCTTTCCTCTAGCAGTTGTATAGTTTTAATTATTGATCTTGAAGTAGTATGCTGCTAAATCGGTTTCATCCTAACTCATTATCTTTATCTTAACCTATTCATCTTTAACTGTTGTATTAAAGTGTTTCTTAATGCAATTTTTTATATCCCTTGGTGGTAATTATTAAAAGTTTGTTTGTTTTAAACTTAAAACTTGGTGAAATTATTTCAGTGTGTGCATGAGTAGGCCTACATTTTGAACATTTCTATCATATTTTAACAATACTGTGATAATATTTAAAACCGTAATTATTTTTAGAGCCCGACCGATATGGGTTTTTTGGGGGCCGATACCGATATTAGGGAGTAAAAAAAGGCAGATACCGATATGTCGGCCGATATTCTTTATGTGTAGGCTATATTATAATCATATAATACATACACAGTATAAACATATTTATTGTGGATTCGATTAATCACCATTAATCGATTTGACAGTACTAATTTGAATATGAGTAAATATTATTAGCATAGTTTGTTTGTTGTATGTGCTATTATCAGTGTTTGTTCTGTTTTTTGTAACTGAGAGTTGAATCTTTTAATAGGCTTTTCGCAAAGAGAGAGTTGTTCATTACTAGCACTGAGTTTACCATGTTTGTTATCATGAGAGTTTGCTGTGTTTATTACTCCTGGACAGTTTGCTGACTTCATGATCGGCACACATTGTATATTCATCAGAATGATTGCTGTTTATTATAAGCAGACAGTTTGCTGTTTATATTATTGCCAGAGAATTTGCATCATTATCATCAGAGTTTGCTGTTAATATCGGCTGAGAATTTGTTCAACAGAGAGTGTTTACTATGAGAAAAGTGTTTATGTTAGGAATGAGTCACAATTGTTAACTAAAACTGACTAGTCAAGTAGTGAGGTTGACTAGATTTTTTTTATTTTTTTTTAAAGAAAATGACGTTTATTAGCATGCTGTGTGTTAGCATTAAGTCATTAAAACTTTTTGGTAAAACTGTAAAATCCTCTCTGAAAATTTTCTCTAAATTCATTCTCTTTAAAGCACAAGTGATACACACATGCAGATAGACATTAGGGTTGTGACGGTGAGGAAATTTTCCCACCGGTTAATCGATGTGTGACAACACCGATAATACCGGTATCACCGTGGGGGCAGGGGTGTTTCCTATTTTCCTCGCTTTCCTTCGCTTTTAAATAGCTTGCAAAAGCGGTGTGCGCATTTTACTTTCACTTTCAAATAGCGGCAATTCGGCGTAAAGCATTTGTTCGTTTTTAGTTCGTTTGAATTTTCCCTCACATGTTCACATTGAGTAGAGCGGTGTGTTAGAGAGCAAGATGCAGCAACTCAAACTCAGGAACTTTATCTACGTGATTCATGATGGCACTGATGTTTTGTCAAATGTGATGTGTTGAAGCCAGTGTTGGCTTTCCTCTAGCAGTTGTATAGTTTTAATTATTGATCTTGAAGTAGTATGCTGCTAAATCGGTTTCATCCTAACTCATTATCTTTATCTTAACCTATTCATCTTTAACTGTTGTATTAAAGTGTTTCTTAATGCAATTTTTTATATCCCTTGGTGGTAATTATTAAAAGTTTGTTTGTTTTAAACTTAAAACTTGGTGAAATTATTTCAGTGTGTGCATGAGTAGGCCTACATTTTGAACATTTCTATCATATTTTAACAATACTGTGATAATATTTAAAACCGTAATTATTTTTAGAGCCCGACCGATATGGGTTTTTTGGGGGCCGATACCGATATTAGGGAGTAAAAAAAGGCAGATACCGATATGTCGGCCGATATTCTTTATGTGTAGGCTATATTATAGTACAGTAAAGTCAAAAGTTTGAACACACTTCTCAGTATATAGCCTTCATAAACAGAATATATATACATAAACACATTTTTGCAATGATAACTCAAATGTGGTGATCAAACACTTATAATGATGTGACAAACATAGGCCTATAGTGGAGGCAGGGTATTTAACAATTTAACAATAAACTTTATTATTCAAAATGAGTCTGACATCAGTGCACTACAGTATTGTCAAAAGTTTGGACACACTTCCCATTCATTTCCCACACTTCCCATCAAAAAATCGCATTCGATTTTTTCACAAACTCTATTTTCTGGTAATCAAATGAACATGCAGAACATTCGTATTTAAATCGTCTTTTTGCAGTTTTTGCAGTT
>NW_015642817.1:111500-119277 GCF_001515625.1 Sinocyclocheilus rhinocerous
TAACACAAATAGAACAAAATATATATAACTTGAATTAAGAAATTAAACAAGGTAACTGTGTAGGGCAAGCAAGATACTGCCAAACCAATAGGGGCAGGTTTATGCAGGAAGCACAGCTTTTCCAAATGTAAACATATGAAATGAATAAATAATAATAATTAATAATGTTTTTTTTTTCACAAACTCTGTGTTGTGTATTTTCTGGTAATCAAATGAACATGCAGAACATTCGTATTTAAATCGTCTTTTTGCAGTTTAATGTTCACAGACACAGTCTATATATATATATATGTGTACTGACCTGTTTTTTATTTATTCATCAAAAAGAAGACAAATTCCATGAAATTCCGCGTTATACAGTAAATTCCATTTGCTGTGTTTTTTATTAGCAAAGTTTTACACTGCTGTTTGCAAGACTTGATTCTGATTGGTCAATTGCAGTGTGCGGTTGTCAGATCTTTGAATTAGTGCTGTCAAATTGATTTATGGCGATTAATCGCATCCAAAATAAAAGTTTGTGTATGTATGTGTGTATATACAAATGCACACACATACATGTGTATATATTAAAAAAATATATGCAATTTATATTTATATATAAACGAAATATATGTATATTGTATATATAATATATATATATGACTAAAAACACATCAGTTCCACCTTTATTTGACCCTCTAACTCTAACAATTTCTATTTTATTTTAATTCTACTTTATCTATATTTATCTTTTTTTTTTTTTGATAATACCGGAATCACCATGGGGGCAGGGTGTTTCCTATTTTCCTCGCTTTCCTTCGCTTTTAAATAGCTTGCAAAAGCGGTGTGCGCATTTTACTTTCACTTTCAAATAGCGGCAATTCGGCGTAAAGCAATTGTACATTTGAATTTTCCCTCTTTTCCTCTCTTTCCTTCACTTTTAAATAACTTAAAAGCACTGTGCGCATTTTACTTTCACTTTTAATTAGCGGCAATTCGGCGTCAATTGCTTGAATGCAACAACAAAATACAACGTCAAACTCACTTTAGCTTTATATATAAAACATAGAACTTTTATTAACAAAACAAATAAAATACACCATGCTATAGGGCAGGCTATGCCTAATATCAAATAAGAAATAACTTGCATAAAGTTTAAATAGGTAGCCTATACAAAACTGGAAATAAGTAAACATGTATAATATATAGGCTAACCAAATAAATAAGAAACGTAGAAAGTTTATTAGCAAAACGACTAAGAAAGCTTGGAGGCACGTTAGATAAACGGCAAAAGTCAACAGGCTTTTCAAAATCTCAAATATTGCCAAACAGGTGCTTTTGCATTTCGTTTCGAAACTTGTCTGTCTCAACTCACTCTTCTTGTCAGTCAGCTCGACTCACTCTCCTCACTGGATAAATGAAATCTGATCTGTGATGAGACTGTCCGGCACGCTGCATTGAGTAGCCGCGTTCAGTTTTTAATTGTAGTGTCTGTTCTTTTACTGAACTAAATGATTTTTATTACTATAAAAAAATCTAAACGACGGTGGGGGTCGGTGCCGTGGTGGGCAAGTGACGTAACCGGTGTTGCGGCTTAACAACGGTATCATCGTCAGCACCGTCTATCGCGGCAAGCCTAATAGACATCCTTGGCCATTGCTTCACAACTCGACCTGTTTCTTGCCCCATAACCATTGCATTTTCAAGCAGTTAAATTTTACGAAATGTAGCTCGAAACTTTTGAATTCTGTTCTTTTCTGTTGTGCTCTATCCAGCTGCTCTAGACTTGAACACAAGAATGAATCCTATGTGCTCATCATACAATAGACAGAGAATTTGCTGTTTATTATTAGCAGAAAGTCTGCTGTATTAATCATTAGCTGAGAGTTTGCTGCGTCTCGCTCTTTGTGTCCCTTCTCTTTCATCATCTTTTTCATTTTCATTTTAAATGTGAATTAAATACGAAACTGTAGTTCAAAGGCTTGAACTATTTGTCAGACACAATTACTGTGGATTAGACAGAACACAGTGTGTGCGTGCATGATCTGTATACAAGCGTATGTGTATGCGTAAATGTGGGTGGATATGTGTGTATACAGTATGTGCTTTATTTATAAAGTTTGGGGAGGTCTGTATTCTAATTCTATCCAGCTGGACTCAATCTTACTGCTTCTCATTTGTGCTTGTCTGGTCATCACCACCGTTTTGCTGAAACTATTCTTAACCATATCATGTATGGTAAAAAATCATAATGAATCTCTCTCTCTCTCTCTCTCTCTCTCTCTCTCTCTCTCGTTGTGCTCTGAAGCAGCCTGATGGTATTGAAATAGTTTTTAAGTACATTTCACGCACTCACATTTGTGTAAATTGATGCTGATATATAGCAAACACATTTCTCTTAGTAACATTAGAATTGCCAGCCCAGTTTTTGGTTTAGAAACTTTCCATCACAACCTATCATTTCTAAGGATAATAAATATTAGTTTTTTCATTTGGTCCTGAAATAAAAGACAATTGTATTACCTTGCATAGCTGATTTCACAGATCTGTCAGTGTGATGTTATGCAGAGCAAAACGTGTTTTAAAAAAGGTGTGTGTGTGTGTGTTTGAGAGAGAGAGAATATAGGTCAGTCATTATCTCACAAACACATACCTCTTCTCAGCTGATAAGTAAAAACTGCCAGATTTCTGGAATTGTTTCATAAACCACAGTTGATGCGTGTATATGTGCTGATAGTTTAAGCACAGTGACAGAGTACAATAAATGTTTCCTAGTCATATTTATTTATTAAATAATTTAGTATTTATTAAAAAACCTTTTTAAAATGAACCACTGATGTTTATTTCCTAGTTGTGTTTTCAATAAAAAATTATATTTTTTATTTTCAGATCCTCTGCCTCTGAAAGAAAGCCTCCGATCAGGGTCAAGTGGCCTTAAACCAGCTTCCTCCAGTGCTAATTTAGTCAACTAGTTATTCAGGCATCCCACTGACTATTTGATTTTGAAAACATAGTTTTGTAAATTCATCTGCCGTTTAAGCAGAAAGCTTATATTTTTTCATTTATATTCTTGGTGTAGGCGGTGCTGCTAACCAAATTGACTTACATTACTGGCAAATGGCCAAACAAGAAGCCAAAAATACACCGAGCTTGCTAAGATAGGCCTTTTAATTGCAGAGAACCTCCTAACAAGACAAAAATTCATATAACTAACTTAAAAGCTCATGTTGAAATCCTCCTAATGACTGATGAAATTCTGTGTCAGGGTTCATTATTTTATTTTGTTGGTTTGTTTTGTTTTTATTTTCTCATCTCTTGTCTGGCTTTCCAGTTAAAATATCTAAATATCTTAATTAAAACAAGATTTGAGAAGCAAAATTGCATTTTAAAATAAGACACTCTTGAATTAATTTATTTTTCTTGACTCATTGACAAATAGTTTTTCATCTCAACAGGGAAAGAAAAAACAATTTAATTCCAGATATATTTTTGAAACTACAATAACATATGTTGTTTTGAACATGTTTAGATATTTTTACAGGAAAACGAGACAAAAATACTCCATCTATCCATTCTCCAAACTGCTTGTCCTATGTGGGGTAACGTACCCCCAACCCAAAGCATGACAAAACTACTAATTGAGAAAATGATTTTTTTTTGTGGTGCAGTTTGAAATGGTTTGTCCCATTGATTATTTGTGTGCACATGCAATTTCCACACTCTCCTTTCACTCTCTCATACACTCTTTAACTACTCATCTCTCTCTATCCCACTTTTTCCTCTTTATTCTTGTCTGTTGTGTTGGATTATGAAAAGAATCTGGCGTAAAAGATGTTTCTAGGTCATGGCACTCCTTGCCGAAGCAGCATTTCCTGAGGGTTGTGCCAGTGTTGCATTAACGGTTAAGCATAGGTGTCGACACAATACGTTTTGTGCATTTTCATTTCTTTGTCATCGGATATTGCATTAAACGTTTAATGCAAAAATTGTTAAAGTGAGTAAGCAGCACCTCAGTTTGAACCGTTTACGCCGTAGTCCAAAGCAGAAGGATTATTGACTGGACTAAGGTGGAGATCGACAGCTGATTTGTATATAATTAAACTAAAACAGCTCTGATTCACCCAGAATCTTCATCATTGTAAAGGTTGGCGTGAGAAACAATTGCAGGCAGTTATTGAATGAGCGTGTAGCTCTAGATGATGAACAGGTTCTGTGGCGCATCAACAGATTCCTGTGACTGTGTTTGTTAAGTTGGGTAAAAAAAAAAGGATTTTTATCAAACACATTCCATATAGCATGATGATTCTACACGTTTTCACTGTGAAAGTAAAGGATCGGGGGAGATGGTAACCTTTTACTTTTTTAATACAGATGTACCTGGTTTAAGAAACATATGGTTTATACCACTAATAAACCTAAAGATTACATCATAATATTAAATTTAATACAAGACAGAGTTACAGTCAGTGTAACAGTTGAAAAAAATAAATGTATTCACTGTGTCTCAAGTAAGATCACATTTCATAGTAATATTTTGCTTTAATATAATAATGTCACTGAATAGTTTGACATTTTAAAGGAAATATTTTAGCTGTCAGGGAATAACATGTTTAAAGCAAAAGTCTGGATGGGACTTTCAACTGTATACTGTGATTTTTGGCTGATTTTTGATCACGAAGCACACAGCATGTGGTATCTCTGCTGGCTTTGGTGAAGTGTAATGTGTCTGGAGAAGTGCCCATGTTTTATTCATTTGACCGAGAGGGAGAGAGAGAAAGAGAGAGAATATTTAATTAATGTCGGTGGTCTTTTTCCATTTTTCCAGGCTTGTAAATACAGTTTAAGTTTTTAAAAATCACTCATTTGAAACTTTTTGTTGATTGTGTACAAAACAGTTTGCCGTTTCACAAAAAGGCAATGAACAAATGTTCTGCTTGTATGATACTTTTAATATTGTTTATTATTCAATACAACTTTGTGATTTGTGCCAGGCATTAAAGATGCATTAAACTTTTTCAACCAGTTTTGTATTGTTTCAGTGTCAATAGTATATGTAAATGAACTATATGTATTCTTTATCCATGTAACGTGCAACCAGGACTCCTGTTTTATTTGTCAGCAAAAATCCATGTGAACTAAAAAAAATTTTAAAAAAAGAGAAAGGAAAAAGAAAAATATATTTAAAATTATGTATAGGCCTTCTTACAGGAGCCTCTAGTCTATAAAAAGCTTTTCTGAGTTGAGATCACATGACCAGCCCAATACTACTTAGCATTGTCAGACACTTTCAGTTACAGAATAAATTAGTCATGGACTAAAGCAATCATAAATACAGCATAATACCTGGCAACTAAAACACGCTTTTTGTTTTCTTCCACAGGTTCTTCTGTTTCCATCATTAACTTCATGGAGAGAGAAAACCGTTTTGCAAGTGTACATTAGCAATTTTCATCTGGAAGACAAGAGTCAAGATACACAATATCTTGATGGTAAACTAGTTATTGACCTTTTAAGGACTGGCTAGCTGTAAGAACATTACTGCAGCATCTATTGGCTGCCAATCAACACCGGTGGCTTGCCATCAAAGATTTGTGAGTAGTGGCTAACCACTAGCATTAGGTGGTTAGCGTGTGGTGTCCAGTAGAATTTCTGTGGGTGTTTCGAGTGTAGAAGACACGAATGGGACGCGCTAGCATTTCCAGACGGCCTGAATGGGAGAAGGAGTGAGCATGGACAACCTTTCGGAGTTTGGAGGCCTTTGTCCGTCCACCCGGAGGGAATGGGAGTGAGTCTACACTAGCATGTGCTTTCTGCACATTTAGAATTAATTTTCCATGTTATATATATTTTGTACGATTTTCAGAGTTCCAAAAATAAATTTTAAATAGAAACCATTTTCCTGTGATTTCCTCTCAGCACAGGCAGCTGTGTGGATGATTTAATGGATGAAGATGAGAAAGACAGAGCAAAAAGGTCTGTTTGTTTAGCTCTTCATAGTCGTAGTACACATTATTGTGCAGTGCTGAATAATAAAATCCCACATTAGACTGTAAACCTTTGAACTTTAATTGTGTCCAGAGGTGAAAATGAAGAAATCACACCTCTAAAAGCTCTTCACACTTTCACTCAACACAACAGATTTTCCTTGAGAAAAAGTGTCTAGGGCTGAGAGAGAAAGGAGAGTAATGAAAACTGGAGATAATTGAAAGGGTTGAAAGGATTTTGAAATATATTTTACTCGTTTTTGTCAGTTTGCATGACGTTGTGCACCACAGAAGGACTGTTACCAGCACAGGTGTTTGCAAGTGTCAGGAATGTCTGAAATAAGAGAGCGTTTACACCATATAGTAATCTTTCATTTGGAGACTTTATATAAACCATTAGCTGGAAGCCTATCCTCAGCTGTAATTGAAATGAAATTTGTAAAATTGTTGTAGCATATAAGAGTGTAGTAGACATGTGTTTGTATTGCATTAGTTATCTGGGATTCTCATTAGAAATCATACACAAACACCATCATCCCATTCAGACGTTTTCTTTTCGAAGATGCCTTCTTGTACTTTCAAAGCATTTTAATCCATTTGATATGTTTGTGTGTAGTCAGCATATGTACATTTATTTTCAACGCATGCTTTTTGTCTGTCTCTCTCTCTCACTTTCCCTGCAGGGCGTCCCGTAATAAATCAGAGAAGAAGAGAAGAGACCAGTTCAATGTTCTCATTAAAGAGCTGTGTACGATGCTGCAGGGTCAAGGTCACCCTCGCAAGATGGACAAATCCACCATCCTGCAGAGAACCATTGACTTCCTGCAGAAACGGAAAGGTGAGGGAGAAAGGTCACATTAAATAAAACCAGATGGAAAAATAAATGTAGTTTGATGTCCTAGTTTGAAGGACATTTATGTTGGCCAAGTTTCACTCTCATTGCCTTTTTATGTGCTAATATTATCTAATATTATTTATTTTGGATATTTCAACAAATGATTTTCAAAAAAAAAAATACAGAATTATATCAAACTCTCTCTCAAAACATCATCTCTCAGTAAAACGGCACCTGAAGTCGTGAATCATGATTTGTGACCATGGACCACAAAACCAGCCATAAGGGTCCATTTTTCGAAATTGAGATTCATATATCATCTGAAAGATGAATAAATAAGCTTTCCATTGATGTATGGTTTGTTAGGATATGACAATATTTGGCCGAGATACAACTATACAGATTGAAAATCTGGAATCTGAGGGTGCAAAAAATCAAAATATTGAGAAAATCGCCTTTAAAGCTGTCCGAATGAAGTCATCATATTTGTATGTGCAAGGAATATTCTGCATATATGTGGTCGCATGCAGTTCTAGAGAGGAAAAAAAAAACTTCATTCAGATAAACTTGATTTTCCAGAGAGGTAAACCTCATTAGAAGACAAGCGAGTTGCAGATGTTTTGTTTGGTAGATGGTTTGATTTGATTCAGATCGGTTTGTATTATCAGTGCCACAATTGATTTAAACTTTGACTGCGTTTTATTTAGCTAATGCCAGTGTTTACACATATTTTGGACTTTGATTAAAACAGAATAATTTATTTTTGCATTGGTGAGAGGAGCTAACTTCTTCAAGCTCCTGGGAGTATTACTTCTAACACCTTTGTGTGCTAGGAGCTGCTGTGTGATGGGCACAGTTCCATTTCCTGTCTGAATCCAGGGCACAGTTGTCAGGCCATCGGCAGAACGTTTACTGGCAGCAGATTTCACTGCTCCTATAAACAATCCCAGTGCCGTTTCCAACTTCCTTACTGTTTGAT
>NW_015642817.1:119417-130800 GCF_001515625.1 Sinocyclocheilus rhinocerous
TAGAAGACAAGCGAGTTGCAGATGTATGTTTTGTTAGATGGTTTGATTTGATTCAGATCGGTTTGTATTATCAGTGCCACAATTGATTTAAACTTTGACTGCGTTTTATTTAGCTAATGCCAGGGTTTACACATATTTTGGACTTTGATTAAAACGGAATAATTTATTTTTGCATTGGTGAGAGGAGCTAACTTCTTCAAGCTCCTGGGAGTATCACTTCTAACACCTTTGTGTGCTAGGAGCTGCTGTGTGATGGGCACAGTTCCATTTCCTGTCTGAATCCAGGGCACAGTTGTCAGGCCATCGGCAGAACGTTTACTGGCAGCAGATTTCACTGCTCCTATAAACAATCCCAGTGCCGTTTCCAACTTCCTTACTGTTTGATTGAAATTTCTTTTCATTTTCACCTATTCCATCCAAACCTGTTAGTCCACACAATTCCTTTCTTTGTCAGAATTCCACAATCAAGCTCTCACAACATTTTCCCGCTGTTTGATGTTTTCCAGAGATCACAGCGCAAACAGAATCCTGTGAGGTCCGGCAGGACTGGAAGCCTTCTTTCCTCAGCAACGAGGAATTCACCCAGTTAATGCTGGAGGTAAAGGAATCTTGTAACCGTCATATCTGCTTCATCAACCTTCAGTTTCTCTGTTGCCCTGTGGGAATACTCCACACTCCAGCTGTATTTCTTAAGTACCTTGCTGTCAACACATCATGTATTTAGCGAGGCTATGAGATGCCTTATAGCGCTGCTTCAGGCATAACTGTGGAGACCACTTAAAAAGAAACATTACAAACAAAGGAAACTCATGTAAGTTTAACTTCAATCATGTAGCAGAAATACAGGATGTTAATAAAGAGAGTCAGGCTGACCTGTGCACAGCATTCCTAAAGCCTTAAAACCGGAAGTTGAGCTTTATGGGGCATTTTTGAATTATCCCCAGAGTTTCCAGCATTAAGGAAACATTCACACTTGAACACTTCCTTTCAAAAACAACCTCTGGCTCTTCTCGGTTCCCAGTCTTAGATTTGCCAAGGTACAAGTCCAGTGAATAAGGCATGTAAAAGCAGCAATGTGGGAGATGGTATGGGTTGGGGAATCCCTCATTTGTTTCTCCTTGCATAAAGAAAACAATGAAAAAAAAAACAGTGCGACCTCAAGAGGCTGATAGACAACATTCTTCAGCTACCAAGGTTTTTCATAAGCAGCTTTCTCAGCTATGATGAATTGAATACCCATTTATTACATTGTGTGAGGACAAGACCAATATTCAAAGTTCAGTTCAATCATTCACTGAATAATGACTGATGATTCAGTACTGACGGAATTTTCATTTTTAGATAAACTATTTCTTAAATAACAAAAGGAACATTGTCATCAGTATATTATGAGAATTTCTGCAGATTCATAACAGAATTTTTTTTGTGTTATGACAGGCATTGGATGGTTTCCTAATAGCTCTTACCACAGATGGGAACATCATATATGTATCTGACAGTGTCTCGTCTCTCATTGGTCATCTACCGGTAAGTGAGGGATGGGATTCCAATGCAATAAACCCCAATCCAATGTATCCAAGAGGACTTGATTTCATGCTTTACTTTAACTCTGAGAATGCCATGACTAGTCTGACAAACTAGTCAGATTAGTAATATAATCGTCATGTTTTTCTAAACTTAGATAAGGCAGCCCACACATGGCAGGTTTTCTGTAGGCTGTTGACAACAGTCCTTAGGAAATGCTTCAACATTTTTTTAGACCTTCAATTGTATTTGGACAGTATCTAAAAATCATGAAATATGAAGTATATAAGTGCTATGGCTCATGGAATATTTTTCTGAAATTGTCTGAAAAATATACCCCCAACTGAAGTGGAAGGTTATTGGCAGTTAAGTGGTTTCACTTATTACAGAAAAAAAGCCTATTTCATAAACCTGAATCAATGTTCCTCTCTTCTTAATGCTGCAAATGCGTCAAATTCCATTCATTGTGTGATCACATGCTGCCAGTCTAATGAGATTTGCTTCCAAACTTTACCTTTATTTCGGTTCCTGCTGTGTCTGAGTTACAAATGCGGTTGGATGATACTGATGGATACTTTCAAACTGTCAAACCCACCTTGACCTTTGGCCTTATTCAGCAGAGATGAGGGCTTAGCAGACCCTTGTTATTGAAGAACAGAACAAGCTGAACTCAGGTGGCACTGAAGGCCATGTAGCCATTATGGATCTACTCAGATTGTGCTAATACTCTTAAGATTTTCTTGAGATGGTGGTTGGGTTGGATGGAACTACTAGCTCCTATAACAGCAGAAAGCTGCCTCTATCCACAAGGCAGTTTTAGAATTCTTTTTGTACTATTATAGTATTTATTAATATTTTGAATAGTATTTGATATGGTTTCAGTCATTTAGTTTTTGTTAGTTTTACATAGTATTTGATGTGTGATTGAGATTTAATGAGTTTGTCATTTTAGCTTATGTATTTCAGTTAGTTGGCACCATTTCTAATTGATTTCAGCTTTATTCAAACGGACCTATTTCACATTTATCATTTTAATAAAAAAAACACTTATCTATGTCACGATCGCTACTGTGAGGAGCACGGAGAGAGGAACGAGGAGACGTGGAGTAAACTTCAAACGAACAGATTTTAATAAACATCCAAGGAACCAGGAACACACACGTAGCGGGGAAAGACGAACATTCAATACCAGACGCTAGACTTAGGAAAACACAGGGCTAAAGTAATGGGACTAATCAATGAAATTAACTGGAAACACCTGGAACAAATGATCATAATTGAACATGAGGGAAAACTGGGTCATGGAGCACGTGGGGGGAGGAAAAAACACAGATAGAGTCCAGGGGCATGACATATCGCCCCCCTCCCGGAAGGTGCGTCCTCGCGCCGTAGAACAACAGAGGGGGGGCACGGGTGGAAACTTGGGAGGAGGCACGGGAGGAGGAAGAACACCCGGGCGGGGCCCGGCAGAGTCCAGGGAGGTGACGATGGAGGGAGGAGCCAGGGAGGCGACAGGAAGGACTTGGAGCAGGAGGGGCCAAGCAGGACCCAGGCCACAACCATGATGGCGACCCACGGTGGAGCCGACGGAGGGAGGAGCCATGGAGGAGGAATGGCCGCCGACTCCAGGGGAACCCCCAACGGTGGCGGAGCAGGTGGCGGAGGAGCCCGAGGCGGAGAGCTGATGAGCCAGGGCACCGGCGACTGACGCGGAGACATGGATCCGAAAGGCCGCGGTGGAGCTGGAGCAACAGAGGACTGAGGAGGAGCCGAAGGGATGAAGGAGCCTGACGGAGCCGGAGGGACAAAGGGACGAGGCGCAGCCGGAGGAGTGGAGTCCCGAGGCGCAGGATGGTCGACCTCTCTTTACTGGACTGGGAAACGGGAGCCCACTCAGGGCTGGACATGACCAGCGGGGACGAAGGAGAGAGGAGAGGGGGCAAGTCCGCTTCCAGCTCTGTTTCCCAGTCTATAAGGTCCCCCTCGAAGTCCAGCAGTCCCAGATGTATAATCAGCTCACCCTCAGCCGCGGTGCAGTTGGTGAACGGGGATCCGTGTCTCACCAGGGTCCACTCCACAAAGGCGGCGAAACTCACTCAAGGGCCTTCCTCGGACGACGGCACTCTGTAAGCCGGGTTTAGACTGGTGTCATAGAACGCACAGAGCGTGTCGTCCGGGTAGCTGGAGAGGTTGGCGAGAACCAGGAACAGTCTGGTGTGGCCCTCGAGCGATTTTTCCCCCTGCTCAAGCAGGAGGAGGAGGTATTCAGGGCGGGCGTGGGGATCCATAAGGGAACACTACAGAAACAAAACACTGAGCAAAAACGGAAACAAAATCGGAGGGAACACACAGAGGTAACTGTTTCGGTCTGGTATTCTGTTACGATCGCTACTGTGAGGAGCACGGAGCGAGGAACGAGGAGACGTGGAGTAAACTTCAAACGAACAGACTTTAAAGGGGTCATATGATGCGATTTAAAATTTTCCTTTCTCTTTGGAGTGTTACAAGCTGATTGTGCATAGATAAGATCATAGTATTTGATATGGTTTCAGTCATTTAGTTTTTGTTAGTTTTACATAGTATTTGATGTGTGATTGAGATTTAATGAGTTTGACATTTTAGCTTATGTATTTCAGTTAGTTGGCACCATTTCTAATTGATTTCAGCTTTATTCAAACGGACCTATTTCACATTTATCATTTTAATAAAAAAAACACTTATCTATGTCACGATCGCTACTGTGAGGAGCACGGAGAGAGGAACGAGGAGACGTTTTAAAAAAGCATCATATAACCCCTTTAATAAACATCCAAGGAACCAGGAACACACACGTAGCGGGGAAAGACGAACATTCAATACCAGACGCTAGACTTAGGAAAACACAGGGTTAAAGTAATGGGACTAATCAAGGAAATTAACTGGAAAGACCTGGAACAAATGATCATAATTGAACATGAGGGAAAACTGGGTCATGGAGCACGTGGGGGGAGGAAAACACACAGATAGAGTCCAGGGGCGTGACAATGTACATTTATGACACTATAATTGGTATTTTATTACCTTTGCCTCAATTACAAATGGAAATGCAAAAAAAAAAAAAACATATTTGATGTAGTCTACAGTTAACCTCTATAGAAGTTACCCAACTATGACATCTTCTGCTTTTGAGAAACCCGAAAATGTGAAAAGGATCCATTACCAAAAGCTATTTTTAATAGATTTAGTTTTAGTAGCAACACTGCCACAAGGTGGTTTATTTTGATGGTGTAATTTTAATTGATAACCATAAATACTACTGCTGCTAATGCTACTACTTCTTTTAATAATAATGTTATACTATTTAAAATTATTTTTAAAAATGATATGTGAAAAGTGTTAGATTTCTTGTGAAATTATGTTGTACGTAAGTGCTTAATATTGTGGGAAATGTAGTGCATTGTGTAGCACTAATGAAAGAGAGCAAGGCGTGACGTTGTCATGGATACTGCTGTGTCTCAGTCAGATATGGTGGACCAGAACATTTTGAACTTCCTGCCAGAACGAGAACATGGAGAGGTGTATAAACTTCTGTCATCACACATGCTGTTGACAGAGCCTTCTGCTGTGGACCTACTCAACAGCAGTGAGTATACATACAGTATGCATGCATGCACAGATCAACACACAATCTATCACACACACTCGCACACACAGATGTATGCAGTATGCTGTGAGTGCGTGCTGTCTTAGTGGCTGGCTGTAGTGTGCTCTATGATTACACTCATGGCTAATTATAGAGGCTCAGTGCGTACAGTGTAACAGATTATCTGTTACAACACTCTGATAATCCCACATACATCTCTTACCCTGACCCCAATCCCTAAAACGCACACACACACACGCTCACCAATACTGAGAGATAATAATACTGGTTGAAAAAACAGTCACTGTTGATTATTTATCTTATTCGATCAGCAGAACCACCTCTGTTTCACTGGTCACACTCGCTTGTGCACAAACACACACACATAGAGACTGTTGTACAGTCAGTCAGGTCATTGTACTCTATTTTAGGATAATCATCAAAGTCACACTGGGGCCACAGCCATAATAGAACATTAGCCTCAACCTTGTGTATTCGTCTGACAAACCGAATTCCTGTTATATCAGCTGCTAATAGTCTCTTTCCTTTCCCTGTGCACTCTTTTTCTTTTCTTTCTTTCATTCAGATGAGACACATGTCGAGTTCTGCTGTCATTTAGCAAGGGGAAACATTGACCCAAAAGAACCGCCCACGTACGAATATGTCAAATTTGTTGGAGATTTCAAGTTTCATAATAACGGTGGGTTTTTATTTGTCACTTTTAGTACTCCCAGCCACATGTAACACAAACAGAGACACTAATGATTGATGGATAGATACATTTTTTATTACGTGATTCTAGAAGTAAACTTCAGCTGTGATAACAAGCATTTGGAATGAACACGCATTTGTTTTTCTTTCTGTGCATTTGGTTGAGGAAGAGATTTCATGAGGAGGAGGCATTTGCCTATGTTGGAATTATTGGTCCGTTTCCTCATTTGCATGTAGAATGTCATTGTGAGGTTACATCTTTGCTAATAGGAAATGTGAAAATGAGAAGAATCTTGGAATTGAAATAGACAGGAAACATTCAAGCCATGGACAGAACTATGCTAGTTCTTTGTAAACACTTATTTGCAATAAATTTAAATACCTTATTATTTACTATCTTATTTGTTTAGTATAAAATAATTCAAATATACTTGAATTCCCTAGTGAAAAATAAATGTACTAAAATGTATTTGAAATGCTAAGTATACTACAGATACATTTACATTTTTATGTGCCTAATAAAAATACCCTTTATATTCGAAAAATAAAATACCCTTTATACTCAATTGTAATTTAATTGTGCGGAAGTAGCGCTGACGTACTAAAGATATACTGAAATATATTTGTTTATGCTAAAGTGGAACTATTGCATTTAAATAGTTTATATCTTGCATTTAAAGATCAATGGCCACGTACACAATGCAAGTTTCAGGAGTGACAGCCGCATTAAATGCGGGAGTGAGTCCTGTAAATTATCGTTCCGTGTGTGTACGGAACAGCAGTCACTCCCGCATTTGTAACCATAGAAACATTTTGGCGTCTTGCGGGAGTGAATAAGAATTTAGCCATTTGGTATCTGCCATTTTTCGGCTAAAGTCTTTTTTTGTCCGTCGATTTTAACTAAACTAATCTATTTTAATGCTCATAGACGTGCTGTGTTTTGTTTATGCTCCGGAGGCTGCTTAAGAGAGCGCTGTCTTGCCGTTTTGCCATGTCCTCATATTTACAGGTGTTTTTAGGCATGTTGTTTGGTCTTAGCTCATTAAGCTAGGCACTTAATGGAGTTAATAAAGTGGTCTGTTGCAGAAATGAGATACATTTTTTTGGTGTTATAAAACAAAGCATTTGGGTGTTTTTTGTGCTTGGCCTTGTTTGTTGTTGTTTTTTTGTCTATGAAGATCTGGCAACACTGACACTTTACTGCAGGGCTTGGGAGCGCAACTAGCCCCGTGTCAAAATGTGCTAAGGTTAAGACTTATTTCACTTTTATTTTCTTGCATCTCACATACAGACTAAGACACATTTCTGATGCAAGTTTAAATACGTCATTAACAACTAGTTGTTCAGTTTGGTTCCGTACACACTGCGTAGAATTTAATGCGTAGAGTTAATGCGGTTGTTGAATGCGGTTGTCAATCCCGTATTTTAGTGAATTATGTGTGTGCAGAACGTGATTAAGGAGTAAAAGGTGAACTGACAACCTATAATCCTCATCAACAGTGACATTGAAACACATTTTAGGCGTAATATTAAGAAATGTGCATTGTACACAAGTAGTACTCCAAATAAAGTTTAATTATAATTTTTATATCAGTAAGTCTTGACCGAGTCAGTAAATATGTAAATAGATTTGAACTATACTTGGTATGAAATAAATGTATTTTAAATATATTACTTTTTTACTAGGGCTATTATTATTTGAAATACAATTTAAATCATAATATAAAATTAATGTTTTTATTGTTTATGTGTGTGTGTGTGTGTGTGTGTGTATATATACATTTTGCTTAAAATAAAATATATATATATATATATATATATATATATATATAGTTTTACAAACATTTTATTATTTTACTAAATTTGAAATATAATTACATTTTAAAATATAATTAAAAACTACATTATATTTTTATTTATTTTTACTTTTCTTCAAGATTTGTATTTGTCACATACACAGTTTTAGAGAGAATACAATTTCAGCTTCTTAGACTGTGCAGATAGACATATTAAGATGAACATAATAAAAATAATAATAAATCAAAATAGGAATTTAAAAAAAATGGAAAGAAAAAATACATTTTAAATTCTTTCAGTGCCATTCTTCCACTAGAAGATAGTGGAATATATGTAAAATGTACCTTGGCCTAAGAATAATACTTGATCTCTAAAATCTGGTCATTGTATGTTTTTTTAAACAGAACATGTTTTCTGTGTGTCACAGTGCCTCTGTCCTCAAGTAACGGTTATGAGCTGGCGTTCCCACGCACGCTGCAGTCCTCACTAGAGGAGCAGATCTGTCTCGTAGCCACAGTGAGACTCGTGACCCCTCAGTTCCTAAAGGTAACAGAGGAACCACCCCCACATACACACAAACACACTGATTTACATGCACTTAAAAATCAATGCTCACAAATCAGTGCTCACATTTTGCTTGCATTCATCCTTATGTCAAAGGAAGGACAGATTTATTGTCTGTGTGTGTGTTAAAGGATCTGTGCAACGTGGAGGATGTGTGTGATGAATTCACATCAAGACACAGCCTGGAATGGAAATTTCTCTTCTTAGATCATAGGTGAGTCAAATGCTGCTTCATTATGCAAACGACTCCTCTGATGTTGTGATTCTGCATGGTCTTTTATGCAACATGACTCATTTACGTCCATTTGAATCATGACTCCTTCTGATTATGTCATTTGTTTGATTCATTCATTCATCAGTTGCTGACCCACTTACATCTGCTAATGCAGACTTTCCGCTGTCCCACGCACGGCTGCGAGGGCCAGCAATGTCATCAGATGTGCGTGTGCTTGAATCAGTTCTCACACTCGTATTTTAATATGATGTTTTTATTCTGCTGTGGCCATTCATAAATTTCAGCATAGAGATGATTTACTCAGGAGGCATTTGTGACCCCCAGAGAGTTACATAACCGTGTGTGTGCGAGTACTGGATGTTCCTGTTCCCTACAGCGCTATAATTGTACATTCGAGCTGTCTCGTCAAACTCTCTCTTTTAAAGGAGAAGCGTGTAATTTCTACATCACTCACTCAAAATATTGTGGTTTTCAAACAGGTTTCCCAAATACTCCCTGTGTTTTTCTTGCTCAGTCATACAGATAGTCCCGTACCCAAAATCATGCTATTGGTTGAACCAGTGTTGCTGTGTCAAGCCGGTTAAGAAAAGTGTTTTGAAACACTGTTTACATTGGGAAATCAACCTATAAAATGTACAAATGGTTTACTGTCTCTGTCAAATGTAAATTCATGTCCCAGTCACATTTCCTTGGTTAAATAAATATTACAGAAGTATCAGAAAAAGAAAAAAAATCTATTTTATATTTTTACATTAACAATGTAATCAATATTCTATTTATTAAAGCCAAGCATGAATCTCATCAAGTTAGTGTTTTTAAGTATTTTACATTTATTGTAAAATAATAACTCAAGGCAGTAACAATTTAAACAATATATTTTATTTGTGAACTTATGTTCAGCTATGCTTTTTAACATTTTTTTTTTTCTTTTTTTTTTTCTTTTTCTCGGATCATCTGTCATATATTGGTCACAGACAAAATAAATTTCACCAAGCTGATTACTCACTAAAACGCCCACAGATCAACAAAGTGGTTATATCTTAAGTGTGTTGAATTGTTTACTTTTTTAAATTAGTTTTTACTTTTTTTTGTTTTTACTTGAATTGTTTATTTTTTTTAATTAGTCTTCCCATTACCGCCATTATATTGTTCTCAAGAGGCGGGATTTATCGCATGAACCAATCACAGCTGAACTAACCAGTCATATCCAATCATATCGCGATGGAGGCATTGCCTCCTCTCATGTGACTTCCCCCCATTCATTCTCAGTTACCCCCCTCCAAACTTATGACACACCATAGGGGGTCTGTTAAAACTCAATGGGCTCAGGGGAGGCGAAAGAGACGCCGACTCCCACTGTAACTTTACCTGCTGGTGTCGCTGTTGGACAATGTTTCTTTAGAAAAACGAGTGATTTATACACTTTTTAATGTTATATTTTGTAATATTGGTATTGTTTTAGTTTTGTAGTACTATTTTTTTTTTCTCATTTAGTATTTTTAGGAGGCACTGCCTCCCTTGCCTCCTCGGAGGAAACGCCCCTGGTGTGTGTGTGTATTTTTAATGTTTGTATGTTTTATATATATTATTACCGTAAAAAATATAATAACCATTCTAAAGTTTGGGGTCAGTAAGATTTTTTATTTTTTTGGGGAAAGTATTTTTAAACTACAAGAAAATTACATTTATTTAAAATATATTGTTATTTTAAATTAAAATAATATTTCAAAGTATTACTGTTTTACTATATTTTTGATTAAGTAGCCATGGAGAATCTTAACGTGTCTCTTTATTTACACACAGACACATACAAACAACTTTAAATAAATGCTCACACAAGCACATTCAAGCTTTTTAAATATTTTAGGATTAATAATATTTGTAACTTACAGATATCTGTGTATAAATGCCTGTTCATAACTACTTCAAGAGTAGTTAATATTCTTGAACTAGTCAGCACAATTAATTAAGTGTTTTACAGTATCTGTTGTTTTTGTTTAACTTATGTTTCCATCTAGTGGTTAGATTGTGTTACTACAAATCTTAGTTTGGCCTTCAAAATTGAGCATATTCTCAAAAATTCACTACATTCCAGGATCAGTCTACAGCTTTTCACAATAAATATATGAGTTAAACGAATGAGAAGTAAAAACAAATGCTTCTTCTCTATCTAAAGCTATGCTGAAGTCCGAGCAGAAAGAAGGAGAGAGATTGGATTGGAGGAAAGCTCATCTGATATGGCAACATCCTCAATCAAGGTCTACACATGCCCAGGAAACACACACAGTGGTGTTTGTTTAATAAATAGTTTTTCATGTTTAAGATTGATAGATTACCAAAGATGTAGATTGATTTTGTTTCTTCTTTGGAACAGATTTGGAGAAATGTAGCATTCCATCACTTGCTCACCAATGGATCCTCTGCAGTGAATGGGTGCCGTCAGAATGAGAATCCAAACAGCTGATAAAAACATCACAATAATCCACAAGTAATCCACATTAATCCAGTCCATCACTTAACAACTTATGAAGCTCTTATGAAAAACTGTTTTTAATAAATAAATCTATCATTAAGACGTTTTTAACTTCAAACCGTTGCTACTTGCTAAAATACCAGTCCTCATCCATAATATTGCTTTCTCCATTAAAAAAATTCATCTTGTCTGAATCAAGAGAGAAATGTGTGCAGATCAAGCACCATTTACAAGCAAAAACAGTCCAAAACAGTTCTGAACAAATATATTGCTGTGTTTTGATGTGAGAGGACAACAGGGGATGAACCTTTTCTCTGGAGGAAGTATTATGATGGATTTTCGATTATGGATTTTGCTGATGGTTGAAAGTGAAAATGCCTTAATGATAGATTTCCTTCTCACAAACATGCAGCATTTCACTTCAAAAGACATTAATTGATGGACTGGAGTGGTGTGG
>NW_015642817.1:130914-174105 GCF_001515625.1 Sinocyclocheilus rhinocerous
TTTTTAAATATTTTAGGATTAATAATATTTGTAACTTACAGATATCTGTGTATAAATGCCTGTTCATAACTACTTCAAGAGTAGTTAATATTCTTGAACTAGTCAGCACAATTAATTAAGTGTTTTACAGTATCTGTTGTTTTTGTTTAACTTATGTTTCCATCTAGTGGTTAGATTGTGTTACTACAAATCTTAGTTTGGCCTTCAAAATTGAGCATATTCTCAAAAATTCACTACATTCCAGGATCAGTCTACAGCTTTTCACAATAAATATATGAGTTAAACGAATGAGAAGTAAAAACAAATGCTTCTTCTCTATCTAAAGCTATGCTGAAGTCCGAGCAGAAAGAAGGAGAGAGATTGGATTGGAGGAAAGCTCATCTGATATGGCAACATCCTCAATCAAGGTCTACACATGCCCAGGAAACACACACAGTGGTGTTTGTTTAATAAATAGTTTTTCATGTTTAAGATTGATAGATTACCAAAGATGTAGATTGATTTTGTTTCTTCTTTGGAACAGATTTGGAGAAATGTAGCATTCCATCACTTGCTCACCAATGGATCCTCTGCAGTGAATGGGTGCCGTCAGAATGAGAATCCAAACAGCTGATAAAAACATCACAATAATCCACAAGTAATCCACATGAATCCAGTCCATCACTTAACAACTTATGAAGCTCTTATAAAAAACTGTTTTTAATAAACAAATCTATCATTAAGACGTTTTTAACTTCAAACCGTTGCTACTTGCTAAAATACCAGTCCTCATCCATAATATTGCTTTCTCCATTAAAAAAATTCATCTTGTCTGAATCAAGAGAGAAATGTGTGCAGATCAAGCACCATTTACAAGCAAAAACAGTCCAAAACAGTTCTGAACAAATATATTGCTGTGTTTTGATGTGAGAGGACAACAGGGGATGAACCTTTTCTCTGGAGGAAGTATTATGATGGATTTTCGATTATGGATTTTGCTGATGGTTGAAAGTGAAAATGCCTTAATGATAGATTTCCTTCTCACAAACATGCAGCATTTCACTTCAAAAGACATTAATTGATGGACTGGAGTGGTGTGGAGTATCGTGATGTTTTTTTTTTTTTCAGCTGTTTGGACTCTCATTCTGACGGCACCCATTCACTGCAGAGGATCCATTGATGAGCAAGTGATGTAATGCTAAATTTCTCCAAATCTGTTCCAATGAAGAAACAAACTCCTCTTTATCTTGGATGGATTGAGGATGACCGCAAATGTTCATTTTTGGCTGAACTATTCCTTTAATGTGTTTTGTGTGCAGGAGCAGGAGGTGTTTTTGGACATGTGTCCTCCTTTAGAAGCTACACGGGAAAGAATCAGCAGCGCTCGATCAGTGTCATCACAAAGTTCTAGAAAATCATCGCACACAGCACTGTCTGACTCTGCGTGTAAGTACAAACACACCTCGGCTAACACTCTGCACTTATGAGGTGCACTTGTACATCAGGTGATCATGTGAAAGCCTGTGTGTGTCTGTGTCCATAGCGAACTCATCGGTGAGGTACACAGAAGCATGCACGTCGTCACGGCAGTCTGCTTCCATTGGTCCTGAGAAGAGTTCCAGCAGAATGCCACATAGTGGATCAAAGGTACAAACCTGCACATCTTCATCTTACATGATCCTTCAGAAATCATTCTAATATGCTGATTTTGGTCCTCAAGAAACATATCTTATTAGCATGATGAAAACAGTTGTGCTGCTTAATATTTTGGTGGAAACTGTGATGATTTTTCTCAGGATTACTTGATGAATAGAAAGTTCAAAAGAACAGCATTTATGTGACATAGAGATCTTTAGTAACAAAGTAAAAATCTTTACTCTAACGTTAGTTCAATTTAAAGCATCCTTGCTGAATAAAACCATCATTTCCTTACAAAAGGGGACATTGGATGCCCATTTTCCACAAGTTGGTATCAGTGTACAACTGGCTGAGGGAGGAAATGCTAATACGGGACAGTCCGTCAGCACCTGTGGGCAGGGCTTGAGCAATATGACATCATACTGCTCTGAAAATCAAAACGGCTTTTGATTATTGAGAAAGTTTAGATTTTTGGGGGATTTAAAAAAATTTATTTTCATCATTGTAGATTGGTTGTGTCAACACACTGCTACAGTAAGACACATTTATATGCAAACACCATGTAAAAGTGAATTTTGCAACTGATGTCCCTATTAAAAAAAATCTTACTGACCCCCCCAAACTTTATGGTTGTGTGTGTGTGCATCTGAATGTTTTGTCTCTCTGTTTTAGACCCTTATTCAGAGGCAGAGCTCCTCTGAGCCCACGTCACTCTCCCCCTCCTGCAGTCAGCATTCCACTATGGTCAGTCTCTCCCAGCTGCTCTCTTTCTTTCCCCACTTTTTCTTTTATCTTTCTTTTTCTCCATGTGTAAGTAAAGCTACAGTTTAGTGTTTGTTGTAATCTTAGAATAGAAAGACGGTCAACATTTTACCGTCGACTGGGTGACGGTGCCCAATCTAGAACCTCCCACATATTTCTGCTGCAGGAATGGCAGTTTAGGGCTATTAAAATGGTTTTGCATGGGTCCCAAAAACCTGCTGGACTTAAACCAAGGACTGCTAATATCAGGGCTGTAATGCTGTCCTCATGCATACAAAAAGCAGCCACTTTGTCCATCTAAAATAAAATTATCTGAATAAAATTTGTGAATGTACTGTCGGTCGATTGCTATAAATTGTATTTGTTATAACTTCTGCCCATTGCAGCTCACAGTGGCATTCAAAATAGCTCTAAAATAGCTTTTCAAAATGTTATGCAATAATGTAGTCAGTCATGTCTTCATTCGGCTCAGTGGAAACAATGGCCGGATTTGAAAGAAGTATACAGTTTCCAAAAGGTAGAAAAGCGCTATGTGTTTGCTCCTTTTGTATATTTGAGTGTGTGTTCTCCGTGTTCTGTGTGGATGTGGGTTGCAGACACAATCTCTCTACAGATTCCAGCAGCCTCAGTTAGGCGTCATGCATCAGCTGAAAGACCAGCTAGAAGAGCGGACACGCATCCTACAGGCCGACATCAAAACACAACAGCAAGAGCTGCACGACATTAAAGAGAAACTACAACTTGCTAATCTACAGGTACAGGCACACAATTATAAACATGCAATGTTATCTTTATTTGTGCAAACTGGGAACAGATAGAATACTTCACACATAGAAAATAAAATAAAAATATGAAGAAATATATATGTTTGGGTCTCTGTGTTTGCAGATGTTACTCCAGCAGCCGATACAGGGAGAATTTGCCAGTTCTGGTCTGCAGCAGCAGGGTCCAGGCAGGCCGTCCCAACACAGCACCCAGCCCAAACCTCAACACTGTGTTTCACATTCATCACACACACTACTCCGAGAACAGCCCAGTAGCTCATCTGCTCAGGTACAAATTATGCACAACACACACATAAATATTACTCACTCGAAGACTCATTCAGTTATGGATGTCTTTTTTGTGTGTGTTTAGGGCCAGCAGAGACTGGTTCAGACTGGACACATGCAGGCCGTCAGTGTTCCAATGCAGACACACACCAGTCTCACCACACCCTTCTATAGCAACCCAATGATGTTCTCACCCAACCACGGACACCGAACCCAACACGACACACACTGCCAAAGACACACACACACCGACTACAGCCAGGACGGACAGCTACGGTAACAACACACCTTAAACACACAGAAAAACAGTTTACTGTGGCAGAAGAACATTGCAAAGGCCTGTTCACACCAAGACGAATGTTCAGTGTGAAAATTTGGTTGAGTACTCTTGAAAAATCAAGATCCTAACCTTAATCCTAGTATTAAATGAAAGTATACTTGGAAAGCATTAAATGTGTGGTATGAATAAATAGTGCTTATAAACAGCTGTTGAGATAGTATTCTCCGTTGAAAAGAGTAAAGGCTTGGAGCCCAAAACAGTATTCCCAAAAATGACAATTCTGTCATTAAATACTCACCTGAATCGGAAGAGAAGTTAAATAAAGTCATTCTTTTTATTTTCTTTGCGCACAAAGAGTATTCTCATAGCTTCATAACAATACAGTTGAACTACTGATGTCACATGGACTGTTTTAATGATGTCCTTACCACCTTTCTGGCCCTTGAACGTGTCAGTTGCATTGCTGTCTATGCGGGGAAAGCTCACGGATTTCATCAAAAATATCTTAATTTGTGTTCTGAAGATGAACGAAGGTCTTACAGGTTTGGAATGACATGAGGGTGAGCAGTTAATGACAGAACTTTTATTTTTGGGTCAACCATCCCTTTAATACAGTTTCTCTGATTGGAATAGCAGTTTCTAATGACATTTTAACCATTTTAGCAAAAAATAACTATTATTTGGCTGTTTCTAATAAATAATAGATTACAGTAGATCCATGATAGAGTAGTAACAATCTAATTTAGCCATGACTTTACTGGGAACAACAGAATAAGAGGTGTTTTCTGATTGGTAGAGTGAGGGAGCTTCATGATTGGCTGATTTTGGTAATATTACAGAATGTGTAATTATAACAAACATGTTCCCTGATCTGATCAGTAATATCATATGGGGTGTTTTTGGATTGGTAGGCTGCTACTAAACCAACCAATGCAGACACTTGTACCAGACAGCAATGGAGGAGCCCAGTCTTCCCAATGCAGCTCAACTGTTCTACAAACCAAGTGAGTGTGTTTGAGCATGACGGCCCCATTCAAAATGAACATGAAGTCATAGACCCAATGATAGGCTAAATTTGGAAGAGCATACTACTTTTGCTATATGTGCCGTAACAGAAGTAGTATGCTAGCATACTATTCGAAATTGACCAAAAATTTTTGTGTGTTACAGATATGCTCTGGACCAGCAGATGATGGCTCCTTCCTTCCCTGTGCAGCAGGTGAACTGTAACGCTGTGCTTGTCCCTTCCCCTGTCTTCACCTCACCAATCATGATCCCCCATAATAGTTTCATCACCCATCAGGCCACGCCCACCTACACGCCTCACCCGTCGGCTGTCCCACACAGTTTACCACTACAACAACCTCAGCAGTTCTTTCAGGTAAACAATATTGTGATTCAGATTTACAGTTCCGAATCATATGTGACCCTGGACCACAAAACCAGTCATAAGGGTCCATTTTTTATATATTTATGGTAGGACATTTAAAAAATATCTTCATGGAACATGATCTTTACTTAATGTCCTAATGAGTTTTGGCATAAAAGAAAAACTGATAATTTTGACCCATATTGTTGGCTATTGCTACAAATATACCTGTGCTTCTTATGACTGGTTTTGTGGTCCAGGGTCACATTTTGTCTTGAATCATGTTGTCTGATTCATATGAATGCCTCAAAAACATGGTAACCTTTCTCTTTCTCTCTTGAAGATGCAGCCTCAGGGTCTGATTCACAGTGCTCCCACTCAGGCCTTATTCCACACCCCTAACGTTCCACAGCAAAGCACTGTGGGATACATACAGCCACAACAACAGCAGCAGGAGCAGCATCATCACTCACAGTCCGGCAACCTGTCGGACTACAGAAACATGCTCCCACGGTAGCCCCGCCACCTGGGAAAAGCCGAGAGGTTGCCGGGAAAGCGCGTTGAGCGTTTAGCTCTGAAAGGCATGATGGGAAGGGACTCTCTCGGCTCAGGGGAAGGCTCGTTCCCGAGCCAAGCCAAAGTCCCTCAAAGTTCCCATGACAGCAAATGATGGTGATAATGCCACAAGGCCCAAGGACTCTGCCTGGCCTGGACTGCACGCAGAGGATGCTGGGATACGTAGGAGGAGCCCGCATGCACGTGACCCATCATGGAGACAGGGGTCACAGAGCAGTCAAGCAGGCGCTTTGATCGATACATAAAGGACAGAAAGCCGTGGAGGGTTTTTGGTACTGTAATGTTACAGTTATCTGGACTTTTCAACACACAAATAAGACAAAATCAACAAATCAAGTAATGCCTTGACAGAGTGTAAACTCTGCTGCGTGTGTTCTGTCCTCAACCGCTACTAAAATACTAACTAAAAGAGAAATCACCCCACCAACAAGGAGAAAAATACACGGTCATGATCTGATTTCATGCATCATATTTCATGTGTGTGTGCAGATGGTAGCAGCTGGGCATAATTCAGCGAAGACCCAAATATATTTCAAAAACATTTGGCTTCCTGTTATCATGTGCAGAGCAGGTTCGGCCCCCTCCTGTAGTTATGTTAACGCTAACGTAAAGAAACTTGAATCACGTTGTATATTTCAAATATTCAAGAACAATTTCGCACTAGGGCAAACTTTCCTACTGCTGAGTTCAACTCAATCCCTGTTACTCTTTGTTTCTCGATCCACTGTACTGTACTTAGAGTTTCTCCACATATTGAGTTCCGGAGCATCGTATTTCAGTACTTTTTACTTCATATTAAGGTCCTAAACATAGCTCGTCAGGAGAAGCATGTTGGCTTCCCTGATCAAACAGTTCTTTGAGTTTTCAGACGTGCATGTGGTCTGCCTGTCCATACAGGAAATCTACATTGATTTGATGTCAATATGAGCACAACAGATGTGCTTTAAGATTTAGTTTCAGTATTACACAGGGATGAAGCTCTGTCTAATTTATGCTTCATAGTAGAGCGACTTTGTGATTGTTTTATGGTGGTGGGTGCAAGTGGCGCAGCAGTTAAACTGCAAAAATGAAGATGTAAAATAAGACAGTAATGCAGGTTGAATGACTGAAGACGATCATAATGTCAGGGCTGCAGAAATGGAAATGTTCTCATCTGCCAGTCACTTGGGCAAAGTGTTTGACAAATACAACGCAAATATTAGTAAAAAATACTTATTTTATTTTTTCCCCATTACATTTTTTTTTTTAAATTATTTTTGGGGAGTTGATGTAGACACAGAAGTGTCAGGCAAAGGGCAAAAATGTTTAGATGTTCTGGAACGCAAATAGGTAAAAAAAAATCTGACAATCGTAAAATTATTTACATTTTTTTCTTTGCTGGGATTTCAAGCTTGCACTTTCCTCCATCCTGTCACGCATAGCACATTAAAAGGCTGGTGCTGATTATTTTGTTTTTTTAAAACAAAGAGTCTTAAGATCATGTGCCCTTCTGTATGTTGTGCAATGCAAATCGAAAAACAAGAATGTGTGTAATTTATACTTATCGAAGAGAAGGTTTTGTCAGGTATGTTTTCTTGTATTAGCAAGAAACGCTTCGTTTTAGTAAAAGCCAGCGTGCTGTTTGAATGAAAACCGAAAGTATTTTTGTACGCAAATCTCCTCAACATTTCTTCAGTCATGTATAGAAAGTGTGAAACTCCCCGACTCTCTCAGGTGTGACATCTCCACAATATATCAAATAAGATGTTTCAGATACTACAAACTATACTCAGACCTTACAATATCAAATCCCCCATTCCCAAGAACTCATTTAGGTCCCAAACCAGCCCACCTGAACCATTTCTAAATGTTTTGAAAGGTTTGTGAATTACATGACCGGTTCATCTCAGCGTTCTGTTCTGTCTCCCTGGAGTCACACTAGAAAAGATGAGGAAGATGTTGGTGTGTTTCGGAGTATAGGGTGTTCTGCATCGGTGCCTCCCATTTATCACCTTCTGCTGCTCTGAGATTATCTTTGGGTCTCACAAATGCTCTTTATGTCTCTCTAGACATGAGAGAAACTACATTTTGAGTCTGATTTAACTGTAAATTTTAGTTTGCTCAACCTACGAATCCATCCCAATATGTGTTTTAGTACACTGTTGCTGGTCTGAGCTGGTTACTAGGTGGTCATTAGCTGCTCCAACCATCTAGGACCAGCAACAAACCAGACGGAGGAGCTATAAAACATTGATTTTAAAATGAGTTGGACAAATAAATCCAAAGGTTATGACTTATGCCAGTTGCCACTGTGATGGCCATATAGAGTGTACATCGTCCCCCGAACAAAATGAGCTTTCATCCTTCATTTATTGCCCATTTGCGGTGTTTTCATGAAATATTTTGCCAGCCAGGCTCGAACATTAAGACTCAAATGTTTCTGGAGTTAAAGGTTTGATTGTTTTGCAGATGTGTTTGTGTTCATTGATTGGGTTGACTTGTGAGTGGTAGATTGAAACTGTACTGACTCTCTCATCTTTGTTCTCTTTCTCTGTGAAACTATGCTCTGGTTGTGGAGACTGCACTTTATTATTTTTCCCCTTCTTTATGAATTTTGCTTTGTGCTCTCTCTCTCTGTCTCTGTCTCTGTCTGTCTGTCTGGCCTGAATTTCTCCCCAAAAGTGTCTGTTCTGATGAGGTTTTAGGCCTCATGGATTCGTGAGTATATGTGTTACCTGAACAGGTGACATTGTCAGTGCATTTATATTCTCCCAGGTGAGGGGAAGAGACGGAAAAAGACACCTGGCATAAACAGCCATCTCTGCTGATACTCTGCAGAAAATGCATGGAAGATATTGTAATATAAGATATACAAAAAATGTCTAGAAAAATATAGTTGTTTATTTTATAAGATGTCAAATAGATTGAAATAAATTTATATACAGTGTATGATTTGAAAGTAAAAACAGAGATATTTTGTAACAGATTAATTATTGAAGTGTCTTACTTTGGGGGGGACGCAAAGCTTTCTGTTTGTCAGTTCAGCGAGTTGATGTTGCACAGTCAATGTATGGCTTGTTTTTCCCCCTTTTATTCTTCTGTGTACATATACCATCACAACAAGCTTTAACATATTGTTAATATTGTTTTAAAAGAAATTAATAATAAAAAAAGTTCTGAAACAGTTTGGGTGTTATACCGACTCTTAATTACTTTTCAATACACAGTATTTTTTAAAACAAAAATTTGTTACATAAAATATAACTTTATATAAAAGTAATACACATTTAAAATTATGTATGTATTACTTATTACTTCTATATAAACATTTGTTATATTTTATGTAAACGGTTATTTCATATACATTTTTTATATACACATTATTCCCCCCTAATTTTATAAAAGAAAGCATTCCATCTCAAATTTGACCCATATATGAAGAACCAGCCATGGTGTCTCACCTTTTGTCTTTCAGCAGCTCTGAAATGTATAATAAATCAAATTTGACCAGAAATACTTAATTTCAGAAATAGTTATTTTAAATGTACTAAGATTTACTAGCACACACACTGTTCTTTCTGGCCACTTTGATGTAATTTTTCCTAAAACACTACATTTTTGTGCCAACCAGTTTTTGTTGGCTACTGTATGTGTAAATGGAGCTCATATTGACTTCTGTCAAAGTTAAGATTCATTTGTGAAATAAATACACATTAATTCAAATGTACCTTGAATATGTACACCATTCATTTACTAATAACATATGTGTGGTGATAAGATTCCAGATTTTCAAATAGTTGTATCTCGGCCAAATATTGTCCTATCCTAACAAACCATACATCAATGGGAAGCTTATTTATTCAGCTTTCAGATGATGTATAAATATTAATTTCGAAAAATAGACCCTTGTGACTGGTTTTGTGGTCCAGGGTCCCATATGTGGTTATAAAGTACATTAGTTCTAAAATATAAATTTAAAATATTATAAATATACAGTATATCGAATGAGGAAAAGCCACCTTTTGCTTCAAATTGTATTCCACAGTTTCTTGTTTCTTCTTAAATTGTGTTACTCCAACAATATAGATTTAAAGATATTTTCTATCGTAATACGCTTTATGACCATAAAAAAGCGGCCTGCTGTATTCAATGTGGATCAAATCGTGACACGGGATCAAAGGCAGAACTTTGTTGTCAGTGAACTTAGGTGTCGCTGTTGTGTCCTCCGTGCCTGTAGGTGGCGCTGTGGCTAACGTTTACTGTTCAGTTGCTCGGGAAGAAGAAACACGAACTCACCGCGCGCTTGGAGTTTGTTTACATTCCGTGAGGTTTGAGCTGACTTCATGAGCAATAAAATCGCATACACTTATATTATTTCAAAATGTAAATGAATAAAACCCTGTATATTTCATATAAGTAAGCTAAGTGAGTATCTAAAACCCTGTATATTTCATATAAGTAAGCTAAGTGAGTATCTGTCTCCTATCAACAGTCGCTTTTATATACTTATTCAACGTCGTTAAATGTAGATTTAACAGGTTTGAGTCTGGATCTGGACGTTCTAACCGTCGGTGGTGGTTTCAGTGATGGCAGGCCCGGCGGATCGCAGTGACAGCGGGTCCGGTTCTGCTCTCCAGGCGGTGTTTGAGCAGCTGCGGTCCGCGCACACTCTCTCCCTGACCCTCACCGGCCCGCTGTGCCTGGCTGTCATCGCTCTGGACCGCTACCTAAGCGCACAGCATCCCGCCGCTGAGAGCTACAGCTACGACCTGACGGTAACGGACGGCCGGTGGCGGATAAAGTGTCAGATGGCGGACAGTCTGAGCCGGTGGGTGAGGACGGGCTCGCTGCGCTGCGGGGCCGGGGTCCTGGTGTCCCAGCTGTCGATGGTCCACGACGAGACGAGGCTGAGTCACAGTTACATCAGGATAGACAGCATCCACAGCGTCGTGGAGCTCCCGGAGAGGTTTCTGTCCATTCAAGACGTGGGGAGTATCCCGGAGTGGTGTCAGGACCATGTGACCCGGTCCGATGGACCCCTGCAGCTGAGCAGAAAATATTATTTACCACTGTGGATAAACGATGATCCTTACGGAAGCGTTTGGGCTCCTTATAGCTCACCGCCAGACGTGGTCATTGATGGTATGAGATCATGTTCTTTTCAAAACTTTATAAAGACTCTGTTTAAGGTTCACAGTGCAGCCCCCAAAAAGTAATTTAAATTATTTACCCAACTTTGCCACTATCCTTAAAACCACTAGGTTTTGCCCATTTGTCAGCAAGAGTTTTTTATTTGGTATGTACAAAGTTTAATTTGTGCAGGTCAGAATAAGTATATTGTTTCTTTTTTTAACTTGAATATATCTGTTACACTGAATGACGATGGAACATTTCGCCCATATTTTGTCGTTTTATCTGGACTAAAGTTATTTGAAGCATTAACGTAGTAGAAACTTCACTATATTTGATGTTTTCTGAAGCTAGTTATTTTAGCACCAAAATGTTGGCTTGTGGTTATTATTAATAAACTTATAATTGTTTTACATAAAATTAAATACTTGTATTTGAATGCTTTTTATATATTAAAAACTATTTTCTAAAGGTTAAATAATTGAGTTTAATAAATGCAGTCAACACAAATAATTTGTGTAAAAGAAATGAGAATGTGGAATGAGACAGTTTACATTAAGTATAATTTTAACGCAGCTACACGTAATTTGTTGTGTAATAGGAATGTGTGATCTTTTATTATAGGTTGTCATGTTATATTTCTGTGTGTCAGTGTCTAGAATCACACTTCTGGCAGATCTGGAAGCGTTCTTTCACAGCTCCAGACGGCCTCTCCCACTGCTGGTCCGAATTCTGCACAGGTCCAGGATACGGTACTATGGCAAACCAGGACAAAACATTGACTTCCCATTTCAGGTGAGTCAACGTCAAAGGTTCTTTTTGTCTGCAGGTTCTTCTGCACTGCAAACATTTTGGGGCTATGATCTCTTTCTTTCACTTCCTCCCGCTTCCTCTCTTTCAGGTGTACTGTGAGGTGGCTGATCAGAGTGGCGTCATGTCTATGGTTGTATGGAATGATCTTTGTCCTGAATGGTTCAACAGACTGACAGTCGGCTCGGTTCTGTATCTGCAGCAGTACTCATTGAAACACAGTTATCAAAACCGTTCTAGACCACATATCCGCACACTCTCTCTTATGACTTTCCACTCCATTGGTATGACTCCGGAGCTTTTTAGTTGCTAGCTTTCTTATGCTGCATTTCCACCTAGGTTCAGTATTGGACCATCTCTTGAAAAAGTTTGATTTCAGCTCTTTGTTTGTGGTTGTTCTGTGGGTTTGTAGAGATCAGCCTGAATCCTCGAAGTCCTGCCTCTGTAGTGACAGTGATTCCTCCAAAAAGTGTTCAGCCTCAGTGGGATCTGCCTGATGTCCCATACAACTTTGCCACAAGGTACACAGATTTATTTAAAATTTCAGGGCACCCTCAGGTTGCATTATGTCCAAATACAGGACGTCCTACAAGACACTACTAATGTACCCTAATGTACACTACTATTCAGAAGTTTGGGGTCAGTTTTTTTTTTTGTGTCTCAAAAATCAACTTTTTTTCAGCAATCATACATTAAATTGTTCAAAAAGTGACCGTAAAGACTGGATAATATTACAAAAGATTTCTGTTTCAAATAAATACTGTTCTTTTGTACTTTCTATTCATCAAAGTTTCCTGAAAGAAATGATTACAGTTTCCACTAAATCATTAAACAGAACAAATCAGCATATTAGACTGATTTCTGAAAGATCACGTGACACTGAAAACTGCAGTAGTGACTGCTGAAAATTCAACTTTGCCATCACAGGAATAAAATAGACGTATTATAATATGTCAAAAATAGAAAGCAGTTAAATTGTAATATTTTAAAATATTACTGTTTCGCAGTATGGTTGATTAAATAAATGCAAACTTGGTGAGCAATAGCATAAGAGAGTTCTTAAAAAAAATTTTTTTACAAAAACAAAATCTTACTGATACCAACTGTTTGAATGGTAGCATAAATCAGTGTGTGTCAAATGCAAATATGCAAACAAGGCATAGCTAAATAACTAATGTTATTTTATTGGATTTTAATTGCTTGTTTTTAATACCTTTATGTTATTGATTTGTCTTATTTACAATACATGTAAATTTGTCATGAAAACAATCAACAATTTTCTAAACCTCTCCCTGTGATCAGGTCAGAGGTGGACTCGATGAATAATAACCAAGCCTGTGACATCATTGGTCTAGTGACATACGTGGGCCGGGTTGAGCGAATTAGGAGCAAGGAGAAGACAGGTATAGTCTTTTATTAAACAGATGGTTGTCAGTAATAGTGCTTGCTAATATAAGCTACATTCATACTTAGGGTTGGGAATTGGTCAAACCACCGTTACATCTGCTTGTGTGTGTGTGTTAGGACCTGAAAAGTTCTGGGCGTATCGTTGGGTACATGCAGTGGATGGGACAACTGACTCCGCATTCATCCTGGAGATCTTCTCCTCATCCCAGCCAGAGATCTTCAACAACATCTGCCCAAGTAAAACAGCAGTCCGTGTACACATTCATTGCATTTCTCTTCTGCTAAATGACCTTATTTATGATCTCTCTTGCTCTGCAGTGACGTATCTGGTGTGCACCCAGATGAGAGTGTGTAAGACGGGCTGTTCTGTGTATCTGACCAGTAGCACAGAAACACAGCTCTTCATCACAGGTAGATTTCAGCCAGAGCATTCAATCAGCCAATGAGGTCACAGATAATCACAATCAGCGCAGCTTTATTTATTTGTCTGTGTGTGTGCTTTAACAGGCTGTCATAAAAAGCAGCCCTATGTCAATGAGCCAAAAGTTAAAGCATTCATTCAGTGGACTAAGACACTGAAGGACAGTGTCATGCTGCGGAGGACTTCGGTTGGAGGACATTACTGCTACCCTCCTGCACCACCCACCAACCGCAACATGACCAGTGAGATTTAGCCTTCCTAAATTTAAACAGTATTGCGACTGAGATTTTTTAATTTATTTTTTTTACTTTTTTGATTTTTCAGTGTTCAAAAGACTACAGAATTGTTAAATGTTAAAGGGATATTTCAGCCAAAAATGAAAATTCTGTCATCGTTTACTCATCCTCAAGTTGTTCCAAACCTGTATGAATTTCTTTACTCAGTGGAACATAAAAGAAGATCATTTGAAGAATGTTGGTAACCCTACAGTTGCTGGTAGCCACCGACTTCCATAGTATGAAAAAAATACTATGGAAGTCAATGGCTACCAGCAACGGTTTGGTTAACTACATTCTTCCAAATATTTTCTTTTTTGTGAAGACAAAAATTCATACAGGTTTGGACAACATGAGTGAGTAAATGATGACAGAATTTTCACTTCATGCCGAAATAGGATTTAATTAAACACACTAAACACATTAATTCCTGTGTGTTGCAGATGAGCCAATTACAGCAGTGGCTGATCTGAAGGGGGAGCTGCAGAGTCTGCAGTACAGAGAGCACAGGAGAGTGGCTGTGCAGGGTTACGTGGCTGCTGTGCGGTACCACACATGGCCACCACAACCTGAAACACCACACAGTGAACAACAGGTCTGTACAGCTCAATCAAGATGAAACAACCACCATTAGGACAGTCTGTCATTACCCTTTGCGTTTTTAGAAAATGTGCTGACAAAAATAATGGCATGTCATTACAGCAGGAGGGTGACTCCGTACGAGGAGTCAGTGACACTGGAGCTGACACTTCTCCCTCCACAGTGGACGAGATGACTCTGACACAGAGAGAAATGGATTCGACCTCGCCTGATTCTGATATTACAGTCTCACCCAAACGCAGGAGAGTGCAGACAGGTTCAAGGTAAGGCATTCATGATCCATGAGGGTATTGTTCATTGTGGATATTGAAGATATTGTTCATTACTCCAGTCTTCAGTGTCACATGATGCTTCAGAAATCATTATTACATGTGAATTTGGTGCTCAGGAAAACAGCTTTTTTTACTATCATGAATTGATAGTTTATGATAGTTTATCCTGTGGCCTGCACCGGCTACTTCACGCTCACGATTCTGGGTAAGAGCAGCACTTGCAGAAAAGTTTGTTGATGCAACCATGATAAATTTTTTTCAGGATTCTTTGCTTAATAGAAAGGTAAAAAAACAAAAACAGCATTTATTTGAAATTGGAATCTTTTGATTGTAAATGACCTCCAACAATTAAACAGCGGCTTAAATGTTTAAAGGGGGGGGTACAATGCTGTTTCATGCATTCAGAGTTGTTTACACTGTTAAAGAGTTGGATTCTCATGCTAAGCATGGACAAAGTTTCAAAAAACAATTTGGACGTATGACGGATTTTCATCTGGCGGCAGAGCTGCACGGGATTTGCTCGGGAAGAATGTCTCGAATCCAAAGAAGTGTGTTTTTGGTTGTAAGGGAAAGAAAACTTTGTTCAGCATCCTAAAGAACCCAGCGTTATGTAAACAGTGGATACAGTTTGTTTTTCGGGGCAGCAATGGAGTTTCACAAGTGTGTTTGTTGACGAACGTTTTATAAACAAGGCCCAGTTCGACGCTGGATTTGCACATCGTTTGATACTGAAAGATGGAGCGGTCCCAGCTATAAAAGATCCCGGTCATGATTCAGAACTGCAGACGGTAAGTGAAACGGCATCAAATGTCTGTTTTGTTGGCAGTCAGAGCTCAAGTGCTCGTCACTATTTAGCTCCGCCCACGGCGCGCCTCCAGGAGCTCGGCTTTTTCCGGAGAGAATCGTAAAGCTGTATCTTTCTTTTATAAATATGATAAAACTAAAGACTTTTTGGAGATATGAAGGATGCAGTACTACTCTATAGGTACTCAAGATTAACATGAGATTGGGTGAAACTGTGTGTTATGCCCCCTTTAAGGAAATTCTAAAGCCAAATAATTACATTGTCAAAAAGGCATGTGTCAATAAAACGGTTTCTTGACAGGTAAGGCATTTATGGCTGGTTTACTTACCATTGGCAGATGTGGAAACAAGGTTGTAATGAATATTGCTTAATTTATGTAAATACTTTTTATAAAGTGTTTTTGATTTCATTAGTGTGCCACAAATATTCTTCCTTCTTTATTCAGAGGAGTGCATCGGCAGTATTTCACCAGATCCAAAATGCAGTCCAACAGGTAATCTAAGCATGGCTCACTTCAGCCTATTCATAAATTAGGCAGAATTTCAGATATGTTTGTGTAATTCAGCATACTAGGACATCTGTATTTTTTTTCCTTTAAAATATTGTGTATTTTAATCTGAAAACCTGCCTGTTGCATTTTGAGGTTCTACCCAGCTGAGATTAAAATAGGTCAGACTGACTGAAATTTCATTTGATGTATATTCAAACTTGAAAATTGTACATTTAATATGCATTTATTTAAATTTCCGTAATAATGTACATTTATTTAAATTGCAGTGCCTTGCCCTAGAGATTTCCATCGTAAATGCATAATGTAAATTTTTAATTTGAGGTATTATGAAGTCAAAATTATTTCCTGCAATAATGGACTGCTTGGTAGAAGATTTCTTTAAATCTCACTTCTGATTGGTCCCTCAGGCAGGTGGGCCTTTCCTCTCATGAAGAGGAGGAAGAAGAGCGACAGGATGAAGGGGAGTTGGAGTCAGAGGAATCTGAGGTTGAAGACGAACATGCATCAGTTAGACAGCCGGCTGTAGGAGAAGGTGTTGTACCCTCTAAACATCTCTGACACAAATATATAATATGTAAATACATAATAAATTATATTTTAAAATAAATTAAACAAAAGAGAGTTCTTTAAAATTTTAATATTACTGCATTTTCATCAAATAACAGCAGTCTTGGTGAGCATGAGACTTTAAAAATCGATTAATTTTATTGATCTCAAAATTTTGAACTGTATTGTCATATCAAAAAAAAATTTTCTAAAGCGATTGACCACACATCCCGAGTCCCAGACGTACAGCAAGCTGCCAGCCACCCCACTGCATTATGGGAGAGCAGAGCCTGGCCTTTAGTGAAACAGCAAGTGACCGATCACTTTTGCTGTGGTAGACTCGATCAGGAAAGCATTCCTGAAAAATTCCACTTTGACGACAGAGAAGTTCTACTACATCACCTGAACCTGAGCCCAGCCAGATGGACGCCCGATCTCACCTCACAGACACACACGCACACACCTGTGGCCAGCACCGGCTACTTCACGCTCACGATTCTGGGTAAGAGCAGCACCTGCGGCTCACCATGTTGTGTGGACTGGAGCTATAGCTTCAGGTAATAACTAGACTTCTCTTCTTCTCTCAGGGCTGAATCAAAGAGCTGCAGTAGATGTTCAGTTTGTGCCTGTCATCTCCCCTGATGACCCCAGAGCTGCTGGAGTGCCGCACACTCAGCATGACAACTCCCTGCTGTCCTGCATATCAACAGGACGACTGTGTGTGCAGCCAGACGGTAGCTGCCCCGCACCAGGTGTGTGTGTGTGTGTGTGTTCCACTCTGTTCGGCTCACATTCGCCATCTCTTCTGAATAGCCTGTGAGTCCCTGTGACATATTGTAGCACTAAAGTGTGTGTGTTTTTCTGCAGGGTCGTTGATGTGTTCTGCCCCTCAGCTGGAGTCGGAGCGCGTGGTGTGTATTGTTGATCTCTGTCTGCTCCGAGAACGCAGGGTAGAAACGATCTGCTCCAAACTCTACAGGACAGCAGACATCTGCCAGCCTGATGCCACTCAATGAGATGCCACACGTCATGAAAACAATCATGCAAAGAAAAAAGTCCTGTGCAATCAGATGATGGATATCGGTGTGCTCCTATCCGAGTTCAGTTGTTTTAGGGGACTGGAAAACTGATTTTATGTGTAAATGGGGCGGAAAGGTGTTTTGTATTTGTATTAATAATATATGCTTGTTTGTAATTTCAGAAAACATTTTAGAAAAATAAACTCAAAACCCCAAAACATTTTTGAAATACCTTTATTTTTATCTTATGCTTTTCTATTGCACAGGCAATAAAGATTTATGTAAAGAAAGCATAAATTAAACCTTTTAACAAAAACACATTAGTGCCCTTTAAGAAATACTGTCCAAAATGGTGCTGGACAATCCCACAATTGCAAAGCAGTTACCACTGAGTCATGTTTGAAATATTTTGAAATTAAAGATGCAGAGTGAACTATTATTTTGAAATGGGTCAAGATTGAACGGCTGTTATCAGAAATTCTGAGATTATTTTAGTCTTTTTTTTTTCAATTTCAAACACAGATAAGGCTTGATATATTTACTCCTAACCCCAGTAAAATGTATTTTAGAAAATACATGTACACATCAAATGTCATATAAAAAGTTTTTTTTTGTGTGTGGTCCAGATTTAGATGTAATTTTTTCACAGTATAAAATGAGCACAGAATTCCTGTTGCTACAGGAATTGAGGTCAGAAATAAATCTGGAGATTAAACTAAGGGACCACAGGCTTTTTATTAAAGTACTGTTACCCTGGGTTTTCCTCCATAGCGTCAACAAAATGTAGATAACGTGTTAACACAGAAATGTGGCTTTGTGTGTGTTTGATATCCCTGCTGAGGTAAGAAAGTTCTCACAAGTGTGAGGCAGCACAGAAAGAAAGAAACGTGACATTACCTTCCTCCACATCACTGGTAAAACCTAAATACCCTAATTACAAAGCGATCAAACACTGCTGGAATCATGGCACATTAAAACATCTCATCATATGCTCCATCTTTTTCTCTCTGTGCAGTTTCTCCGTCACTCATTCAGCTCCGTGTGCTGTACATGTCTGCGTCCTCTGGATTAGACTGGCCGTGGTCAAGTAGAGAAGGGTCAGGAACAAACCGTGACTTCACTAGAATGGAAAGAGACGGACGGTGGATTTTAGTATGTGGAGAAGTGAAGTGCTTATGCTGTCAAGTCGTGTAAGAATTCTTGTTTTTGCAACTTAAACATGAAGATGCACATGAACGTAGGTTTGGTATCAGTACTTTTTATTTTAAGAAATTAATACTTTTATTTAACAAGGATGCATTAAATTGATCAAAAGTGAAGTAGAAAATCAGTAGACATTTATAATGTTACAAAAGATTTATATTCTAAATATATGCTGTTGTTTTAAGTAATAACAATAAATATTTCTTGAGCACCAAATCAGCATTAGAATGACTTCTGCAGGATCATGTGACACTGAAGACTGATGTAATGATGCTGAAAATTCAGCTTTGCCATCCCAGGAATATTTTTTATATATTAAAGGGGTCATATGATGTGATTTCAAGTTTTCCTTTCTCTTTGGACTGTTACAAGCTGTTCATGAATAGATAAGATCCCTAAAGTTGCAAAGACTAAAGTCTCAAACCCAAAGAGATATTCTTTCTAAAAGTTAAGACTGGTCCACTCCCTCCTAAAACACCTCGTTTAAACACGCCCCCACATGTCTACATCACTATGTGGGAAGATTTGCATAACACCACCCAAATGTTCACGCAAAGAAAGAAGACGTACCTTTAATTCTTGCTGTTGCCGCCACCGCCATGTTGTGGAGTCGCTGTGTGTTTCATTGTGAAAGCGAAACTACTTTGTTTGGCCTTCCAAAAGAGGACACGACTAGAAATCAGTGGTTAAGTTGTATTTACAACACTGTTCCAGAACAGTTCAACCCAAATATTCAGATGTGTGCTGCGCATTTTATGGAGGACGAGGACTGTTTCCTGGGAGAGTAGCCTACAATGCCGGTGTTCTGACAAATAATGCTGACTCACAGCCTGTAAGTATGTTTTCATATTTAAAGAATTTGCCACTGATGATTCAAATGCGAGTTTTGAGCAGTGTAGAGTAGCGCTTGTTGTTTGTCATTTCTCCGATCACAAATGCAGACAGGGTTTTATGTTTACACGGCGCGATGCAACACGTAAAAAGACAGTATAAGTCATTATAATCAGTAATTATGTCCCCACTGGATGCAACAAATGCTTCGTTTGTAATGGGTTTTATTGGTTTTGTCTCGTCGCACCGGGACACGGCATCATATTGTAAGGGTCTTTTTTAGCAGCGTCATATGACCCCTTTAAAATAGAAATCAGTTATTTTAAATTGTAATAAAATGTAACATTTCAGACTATTTTTGATCAAATAAATGCTGCCTTAGTGAGCATAAGATACTTCTTTCAAAAACGTTAAGCAACATTTCCCATCATTCTGTGTGGCAGCAAGAGAATGATAACATTAATACATAAAATAAAATATCTAAAGCATAATTGACACACTTAATGTGCATCTTCTGCTCTTAAATTAAACATTTCTGTCTTTGTTAGGTAGTATAAAAAAAGTTGATCCACAGGAATTATCTAGGATAGCTGCATTAGACTAGTTGGAGGGGGAAATGCTAAACCCAAACCAGACTTGCTTCATACCTAAATATGTTTCCTCACCTGTGGCTGGCTCATCTACAGAAGGTTCAGATGAAGGCGGGGCCTCCTCAGCTGGGGGAGGTGTCAGAGGAATGGCTTTTTCAGCAGGGGGCGGGGCAACAGAAGTGGGTTCCTCGTCTGCTGTGGTTAAGTTGGCTTCTTCAGGGGGTGTGGTTTCCTCTACAGTAGGTGTAGTTGAGGGCGTGGCCTCCTCTATAACAACTGTAGGTGCAGGGACATTAAGTTCTGAAGCAGCAGGGGCAGTTTCTGGGACAATTTCAGGATCAGACTCCACAACTGGAGTAATATCCATTTCAGCAGAAGGTGCCGGCTCAGGAACAGGGGTGGATTGTGCATCTAGGACAGGCTCAGGGGCAGTTTCTACAGCAGGTGCAGGGGGAGATTCAGATTCAGAGAGTGGGGCAGCGATTCCAGATGCTACATCAACAACAGGAGGAGGTTCTACAGAATCTCCTGACACATCTGCTACTGGGGCTAAATCCACTGATGGGACAACTTGTGTTACTGGTGTGACATCCTGATCTGGAACAGCAGCAGCCGGCTCAGACTCGGGCGGGAGTTCTTTAGCGGGTGATTCTGTATCTGAGCTTGTTACAGCGGCAGCAGACTGTAAATATATTAAACGTAAAAATCTAAATTACACTGCAATACATCAAAATATTTAAAAAATAATTCTACAAGTGGACTTTGCATTTGCATTTACATTGTTTCATTTAGCAGACACTTAAAAAACAACATGGTTTTAATATGCAACTTTGTAGATTACCTCCATGCTAACAACAGGCATGGTGACATCTTCCTTTGGTTTGGATTTAAACATTGAAGCAACAGATGAACTGACAGTATACACCTTTTTACCAGTAATCTATGAAAAAAAGAGAAAAAATGAAAAATTAACATCAAGTATGTAGGTTTTTTTTATTTTTGAGTGCGAGAGAGTGAGAATGTACCTTCAGGACTCCAACAGTCTGTGTGGGGTAACATACTGCAGTACCAGCGGTAGCCAGACCAAGAGGAACGAAAATCTTCTTTAAACGAGAGCCTGCGCAAAAGCACACAGTTACACAGATGCTGCTTACTATTCACTTAAACTAGGGCTGGGTATCGTTCAAAAATATTCGATACCGATACCGATACCTTGACTTCGATACCGGTTTCTGAACAATACTTTTTTTGATACCAATTTTATGAAATCCGTTTTAACAATATTACATTACCTCAAAAAAACTTTTTTCAAACACTCGATGGTGATTTAAAGTGAGTTTTGAGTAAAAGTGTTGTATAAATCTTCTAAATTATCTTATGTAGCATGGTGCTACATACGTGCGTTTTTGGTCGTGTGGACGGAGATCTTTTCTGAAGTGGAAACACCAGTATGGACAAGGACTGTTTTCATTTTAAAAGAAAAATGCTCTAGAGTAAACATAGCCTTTCATCTATGGGTGTTTTGATGCTTGCACACTATAGCCTCACGTATGATGATGTAAGCACCGTAAACTAGTGTTTTACCTTGATGCCTCACCAAAGCCAAATTAAACCCTTAGGTATCAAAATTTGGTATATCGAACGACAAGACATTTTTTGATACTCAATGGTATTGACGCAATTCGGTCAGTGTCTAAAAAGTATCGAACTTGATACCCAGCTCTATTTTTAAACAGTAAAACAAAACGTACCCTTGCGTGCCAGTATCAGGCCACCCAATCCGGACACACTGATGACACCCACTCTAGGCAGGAAGCCAGGAGGTGGATCTCGAAGGAAGTGATACGAGTCTAAAACCAGAGAAGATCAAGAGTTAAAGGGCAGGTTCACAGGTCATTTCCTCCCTCTAGCTCACTCGCTCGCTCGCTCATTTGCAAACATCAGGCTCACCTTGCCCTGCATGGTAAACAGATATAACTCCAACTTTGACTGAAGTGAAGGTGTTCTGTAAAAACAAGAACAGATAATCTTTCATAAACTCACACTACTAACAATGAGAACTTAAGTCATTATCACAGTGTGACAGAGCTCACCTGCACTACTCTGACGTATGGCTGCAGGCCCACCCTCACGGCCCCCAGCCCCGTCTGCACTACACCAGGCTGTTCCTCCACAAACCGCACAGCAGGACCATCTGGGGAGTAGACAGACAACTGGACAGAGACAGAAAAAAAGAGAGAGGTCATGGTGATATAGTTAACATGGGTATTACTTTACATTCGAAAGTTTGGGGTGGGTAAGATTTTTCAAAACAGTAATATTGTGAAAAATTATTCTTTTTCACAAAATCAGAATTTAAAAATCAGTGTTTTCTATTTTAACATTTTAAAATGTAATTTATTCCTGTGATGGCAAAGCTGAATTTTCAGCATCATTACTCCAGTCTTCACTCTTCAGTGTCACATGATCTTTCAGAAATCATTCTACTAAACTGATTTGCTGATTTCAATTCTTAATATTATCAGTTGAAAACAGCTGAGCTGCTTTATTTTTGGTAGAGGCCGTGATACATTTTTTTCAGGATCCTTGTGATGGATAAAAATTCAAAAGAACAGCATTTATTTAGAATTTTTGTAAGTCTTAACTGTCTTACTGACCCTATACATTTGAATGGAAATGTACATAATTTGTCTAAAGTGCAAACTTGCACTTCCTACTAACATTTCAAACAATTGTATGGTACATTGTTCATATATTTTGATGAATGTAGTAGGTCACTCAGGTATTCCATGCATACAGGAAATTAACAAATTGCACACCACATACATACCGCAAAAACAGTACTAATAGTATATGGTATATACCATTCCAAAAGTGATTTTTCTTACCTCTCTTGGAGATATTAGCTCCTCATTTATTTTCTCATTTATGGAATAAATCCTGAATGAGCCCAAACCCACTGCAACAGCAGCAGCAGCAGGAAGGGCTGCATACTTCAGAATCTGAGGATCAACACAACAGTTTAATAATAGAGACTGACTTAAGTTGTTGACCATAATATCATGGTATTAAATGACTGCGTATTCATATACCATAGTATTTAAATGGTACTACCATGGTTCATGTGCAAAAGTTTTTTGCATGTGTTGTGTACTTTTCATTGAACGTGTGTGGTATACTAACTATCTATTTGAGAGGGAAGTCGTGGCCTAATGGTTAGAGAGTCGGACTCGTAACCCAAAGGTTGCGGGTTCGAGTCTCGTACCGGCAGGGATTGTAGGTGGGGGGAGTGAATGTACAGCGCTCTCTCCCACCTTCAATACCACGACTGAGGTGCCCTTGAGCAAGGCACCGAACCCCAAACTGCTCCCCGGGCGCCGCAGCATAAATGGCTGCCCACTGCTCCGGGTGTGTGTTCACGGTGTGTGTGTGTGTTCACTGCTGTGTGTGTGCACTTTGGATGGGATAAATGCAGAGCACTAATTCCGAGTATGGGTAACCATACTTGACCACATGTCACATCACTTAATCAGCTTTGGCCTGGCTGAGTGTTTTCTCTGTTTCAGCTCCTTGATCTTGCCTTAAGCACATATCTGTATTGGACTGAAGCGAGAGAAGACGCTTTACTGCGTGTAATAATCCCAATCCTACTGTCTCGAGTGACAAGAGAGAAAAAAAGGTGTGTCCCAAATCGCGTACTTATGCACTATTCTATGACATTTTGTAGTATAAATAGTGCGAGTAGTGTGTTCACACTGAACATTTCATAAAGAAAAGGTGCACTTTAAATACCCGGATGATGCACTTAACCGAATAACCGTGTGGAACGTTGGACACTTCATGCACTTAACTGTCGCAGCTTTAATTACGTAGAGAAGGGGGAGGGGCTATCAGACTCCGTTTAGTAATGACAAAATAACCTTATATAATTCATACACTACATGGTTGATTACATAGTGCATAAGTACATAGTGTAAAAGTGCATAGTGTGTCATTTGGGACGCAGCTAATGTCGTCTCTCAAAACCTCATCAGCTGCCTGACTAGAGACAGGTGCCTCAGAGTGATGTCTAGGCAGCAGATTATGTTTTAAGACACAGCCAGTGAGAGTGAGTGTGAGAACAGCATGTTCTTTGCTCTGGTTTAAGCTTTAACGTTTAAGCTTTAAGTTTAACAAACACCGTGCTTACGTTCTGATTAACAGCTGCATCGTGCAGATCATGAAAAATGATACCTGTCAAGATGTGTGTTATTATTCTGCAGAATGCACATATTATTAAATAGTACACACTATCATTTGAACTAACTCAACTGGAAGTGTAACTCACCTTGGCCGCCATGCCGGTCCCGCCCCCCTTCGGTCTTACTACGGAAAGCAGGAGTCATGAAAGCCCTCAGAACGCGAGAGAATATTCCTGATGGGGTTCTCATAATAATAATAATAATAAATACCCAAATTACGCCATATGACAGATAAATTATTGATATTATTATTTAAATAATGTTTATTGTTAATAACAATAATAATACTAACAACAACAACGATTGTTATATTGTTATTATTATTATTATTAGCCTCATCACATTTGTTATTTTTGCACCCCATATGAGGTCATTTACAAGTAAAATTTATTTAACCACATCTATAATAATATCATATAATATAATATAATATATATTCGTTCCTTCGTTTTATTAATTTAAATTAATATAAATTAACCACGATTTACTATAACGAGGGAACGCATTCATAACTCATGGCCAGGGTAAATATATGTGCAGGGATCCGTACTTGGTAGTAAGCAGTTGAAAAGAACGTTAATGGACAACAAGTACGAACTCATAAGTGGGGAAACGAGGGTAGAGAAGTTAGTCTCATGGACATTTGTGGATGAATTTGACTGAAGAAGGCCGGAGAGTGCAACTAAAACGAGTGAGTAATGTATTTTACATTTTTATGTCTGCGAATATTTCTTGGGGCCGCCGTGCCAAGACTGTTTGCATACAGTAACTTAGTATTGACATTTTAGACTCGTCTTGTCAAAAGTACTAGGTAGAGTGCGAGTTATGCTACTCAAGGTTGCGTTTTATGCAGAGCACCTTGGTTTATTATGTAAATTGCCGAATAGACAACTATTAATTACTCTTATGTTGGATTTGGATGACTTGGTACTTTAACAAAGATGATAAATTTACAGTGGTGGCAAAAATTATTAGAACACTAGTATTTTCACCAGCTAAAAAGGGTTTTAAGTCAGTTATTTCTATCTTTTGCTGTGGTGTGTCAGTAGGAAATATCAGTTTGCATTTCCAAACATTCATTTTGCTATTAATTGTAATAATCCAGTGAGATAATTAGCTTCTATTAACTAAATTAAATCAACATTTGGTTTGCGTTTAAAGCAGCTTTTACCCTAGGTGCACTTGCGTGTAGATTTTCAGGTAGCATTGCAGTTTGGTCACTTGAAGCATCTTGGAGTTTGTTCTGTTTCTTCATGACAGACTGGATGATGATGAGATCAGATCTCTGTGTGGAGCACAGCAAAAGATAGAAATAACTGACTTAAAATAATTTTTTAGCTGTTGAAAATACTAGTGTTGTAATCATTTTGGCCACCGCTGTATAAGGCTACTCGGATGAAAATAATATACTGTCATATAATGATTCAGAGCCAATTTAGAGGAGGGTAAAAATTACTTTAGAAAGCTCTGTATTTTTACACAGAGATTGGTAGGTCTAATCCCATTACTGTGGGACTGAGTCATTGAGGGCCTTTAAAATTAAGATACCAAAATGAAAGTTTGTTAAAACCAGAATCTAAAAGGATATTAAGATATCTTTAATACTTTTAGGCTTGGTTTCACAGATGGGGCTTAGCTTAAGCCAGAACTAGGCCTTAGTTAAATTAAGATACTTATGCAGCTTTAATAAAATGCCTTAGAAAAACTTTTCAGGTGTGCATCTCGAGAGAGAACAATGACACTGACATATTTTAAAGGGGTCATATGCTTTTTTAAAGATCATTATTTTGTGTATTTGGTGTAACAGAATATGTTGACATGCTTTAATGTTCAAAAAACACATTATTTTTCAAATACTGTACATTATTGTAGGTCTAAGCCTTGTCTGTGAAACCAGGGGCTAGAGTTACAGGCATGCAAACTTGAGGCAAAAAACACAGGAAGAATTTTTTAACTATCAGCGTTGGCATATAATGAAACAAAGATTGCTAAAGTCAACAGATTTTACAAACAGACCTACCAATCTCTGTGTAAAAATAAAATAATGATGCTGCCAGCTTTCTACTGAATGGATGAACCAATGTGTGAACCAGTGTGAAAGCGAACCACACCAAATAAAAATAAAAAATCAACATTGTATTTGGTCCGGACCAAAGCATGTGAACTAGCGGAGTTTCCTGGTGTGAATACACCCTAGACTTGTGCCGGTATTCGGTAATGCGATATATCACGGTAATGAACCTATGGTAATTTTTTAACCTCCTGTAATTTGGCTCCAAATCTCAGGTGAAAATTGCCATTTTGACCCCCCTCTAGAAAATAGTGGATTACTCAGTAAATATACATCCATAGCATTTAATATTTTGGCTTTCATCACTATGCATGTTTATCTTTCTTAAAAAAAAAATATTAACAAAATCAAAAAATTTGAGTTGACACGGAATGACCCATATGGGTCCAGGGCTGACTTGCTACGCCGCTGGCTCTGTCTCCTAGGGCTGTGCGATATTGAAGAAAAATGCGATATGCGATACGATAATGTGCCACATACTCAGATGAAACCGTTTTAGTCAGCTGTTGCTGAGTCAGTTCTGTGAACTTCTATAACTATCTTGTGTCATATATATATGGTTATTTGTATGTATGTATGTATCAAGAGCTCCTGTAAAACCACAACAAATTCCTTGTGTTTGCGCACACTTAAGTGGTGAATAAAGCTCATTCGGATTCTGATTCTAATATAACTAGTATACATGTTTCACTTTTTGTGAGAAGAAAGCCCCCCTACAACAACTTCTGAAAGTGAACGGTAGCGTTTTACTCTAGCATTACATAAAAATGTCATTTTAACATTTAACATTTACTCTATGAATTCAATATGCACTGATTCTTACTTAAGCTACAAAAGTTATTTAGGTAAGAGCAGTGAGTGATTTTCTCTTTGTCTTTTGTTCATGGCCCCAAATAGTGGTGAAGTGAAGAGTGGCCAAGTATGGTGACCCATACTCGGAATTTGTGCTCTGCATTTAACCCATCCAAGTGCAAACACACAGCAGTGAACACACACACGGAGCAGTGGGCAGCCATATTGCTCATTATTGCATATTGCGGGGAACAGTTGGGGGTTCGTGCCTTGCTCAAAGGTCTCACCTCATTCGTGGTATTGAGGGAGGAAGAGAGCGCTGGTTATTCACTCCCCCCACCGACAATTCCTGCCGGACCTGAGACTCGAACCCGCAACCTTTGGGTTACAAGTCTGACTCTCTAACCATTAGGACACGACTGCCCCCTATAAAGATCTTGCTTTTAATAAGAAAGCCATCAAGCCCCATGAAATCTTTGGTAAACCAAGCATACACACGCAGTCGCATTTCAGCCTGAGATTTCACTGGACACTGGAACCATCACACAAGATGAGACAGTTGGAAAGCATCACAAAACACAAATGCAGAGTGCAGAGAACTCAGTTTATTAGTTTAACATTTTACAATCTGTATTATATATATTTATTTATATATGTATTTATATTTCTGAAAGCAAAGAGGGTTAGCTTTGAATAATATTGTGAATAAATATCAGGCTCTTCCTGGTGTTTTAATATACAGAAGGGGAATTTTTGAAAGAAAACCTTGAAAAAAGAGCAATATGTTCCGTCTCAATGTTGCAGTGCAACTTACACCTTATACAGCATAGCCGTGTGGGGGAGAGAGGGGGGGACTTGCCCTTAAAACCACAGTGAAACCCCGATGGCCTGGATAACACACACTCACTCACAAACACACACACACACATCATGAGATGAAACACAGTGAAGTGTAACAGGTAACTGCAATGGGCAGATGTGATTTTGAGAGTAGCTTTGGTAAGAAAGCATCAACCACGGACGTAAAAGTATTGTCTGTGTGTGTGGGCAGTGTGTATGTGTTTGTTCCAATGAAATGTACAATTAACAAGCCACTGAATGAGTACATTCTATTCAATTAAAATACATCCCACGAGATTCTAAAAAGTGACAATCAAACATAACTGTAACACTGAGAACATATGCAGGGCTGCGTGTCTGTAATGTGGACGAATGAGAACACACACACACACACAACATTTGGAAAGGGGACGTTTTGCGCTCCACCGCCAGGAATGAACCAATTGATATTTTTGTATTTTAACCTCTAATTCTCTCCCGTTTGACTTTATCCAATTCTAGAATCCTGAGCCACTGACGTCTAGAATTGCGAAAGGGAATAAAACGTTGGCTTTAGTCTTGTGGAGTCTGTCTAAGGGACACGTACATTAGCAAACAGAAACTAACGACCTGAATGTAGCCCATAGCTCAGAGGTAATGACCAGCAAAGACCTGGAAACAAGCAAAAACAGTCATAACATCAGAGAAGCAAAGCTTTTCATCTTTTGTCATCTTTTTTTTGTAGAAAAAAATAGAGAGTAGAAAGGTTCTGCGTTCGCAGAGTCAAAAGATTGCATTCACGAGTACAATTCACAGTTTTCAACAGAGGATGCAGCTATGCAAATAATATGTTCTTATATACAGACTGTTCTCTGGCCTGATAGCATATAGTAATACTTTTTTAAACCATGCATGAGTTTAGCTATAATATAAATATTCTAAAGAAGCCAAATTAAACACGTTACTTACTACCTGCCAGGAGTTCATCTTTTCCCGAATGCAAATGTCATCAAACTCTCAAAAAGAGACTCTTCGGCATCCAGCTGACTCGTTTTCTGTCTTTCTCTCATTTCTCTAATTCACACACACATACATACGCGCGCACACACACACACACACACTTTCCAACACTCTTGCTTGCTTTGAGAGTTGTATAGAGTAACACAGTAGGGCGGTGTTGCTTGGTAACAGAGTAAAGCCTGTTGCCCATGGCTACATGAGTGCTCTTCCTGCAGCATTCCGAGGGAAGGAAATCAAAAAAACTAAAAATTCAATAAAATATATATATAAAATAAATAAACTAACAAACAAAATCATCAGAAGATATATAAAAAAAAAAAAAATTTTTTAACTCCAATCAGAGAGAAAAATAAAATATTTGTTTTTATATACGGTCCTACTTTGTTCAACAGGTTGTCAATTAATCTGAAAAGATGTTTCTTCAGGCATGCAGTGGGCACCTCACGGGGGCCTTTCTTCCATCCATCTCAAAATGTGGCCGTGATGAAATATATTGTACAGAGTTTGCAGTGAGCCGTAAATGTGCAGGTAACACTTTCGCTTCCGTGAAGTTTGAGCAGTTTGAGTCGCCTTTCGGTTTCAGTGGCTGCGTGTCTGTCTGCAGTAGTTCTGGAGGCTGGGTCAGTTCTTTGACATTGATCTTACAGTGTATTGGTTCAATCCGGTGTCACTCGCGGTCAGGAGGAGGGCAGTATCAGGTCATCCGTCAAGGAAAAAGTGAAGACAGTCTGGATCCACAGTGTTTTTCAAAGTGTGTGTGTGTGGGTTTGAAATGCACGACTCAACGTTATTGATATACTTTTATGTCTGTATTTTAGCATGTGACTGTTTGTTAGTCGTGTGGGTGCGTGATTGTGTTTCACACGTGCGTTTCTATGAAAGAGTGAGTGTGCATCATCAGCGTTGGTGAGAGAGGTGAAAGGTCGTTGGACTCGTTGGGCGGTTCCAGTGGGGCAGAGCTGAACTCACAGATATCCAGGAAGAGCTCGTGGTTACGTTGCTTCCATTCACGAAACTTCCTCGAGGTCAAACAAGGGTCGTCCAGCAACTGACTGATTATCGCCAAGTCACCCTCCTTTGCCTGTTGATGAAGGGGTAAGAGAGAGGTTGAAAACTCACTCAACTCCAGATAGTCAAGTTATTCTTTGTACAGAAAAAGCATTTGACTGGATTGAGCTTTTGAAATTCTTCAGATTTACCAAAACGTCAAAAATCTGTGCATAGAAAGAATGTGAAAGGTAAGCCAGAATTTTGAGAAAATTCTGTTAACACTACTAAACAAATATTAAGTAGCCTAATTAATATTCATGAGCTAAGCTAATAAGATTTAAAACATGTAATTTTACTGTTCAGGTAGTTCCTACACCCTTGCCAGATGGCAGCTGACAATCTGCCATAAACATCTTAAATGTTTATGGAGATCCTCTAGAATTGTCCATTAGATTCCTCTCGATTTGTTTACGGAGGTAAATTCTAAGTTCACTTTTGAACTTTAACCTATTCAGACTGTGATGGCATTTCTGCAATAATATATATTTTTTCTATTTCCTTTTTTAAAATTGGTAACTTATGCTACCATTTATCCACTTTGGGTTGGTATGATTTTTAAAATACTTTTATTAAAGGTATAGTTCACCCAAAAATGAAAATTCTGTCAAGAAAACCCTCAGGTCGTTCCAACCCTGTAAGACCTTCCTTCATCTTCGGAACACAAAATTTGATATTTTTTATTAAATCTGATGAAATCTCAGAGCTTTCTGACCCTGCATAGACAGCAATGCAACTGACACGCTCAAGGCCCAGAAAGGTAGTAAGGGCATTGTTAAAATAGCCCATGTGACATCAGTGGTTCAACTGTAATGTTATGAAGCTACAAGATACATTTTTGCGCGCAAAGAAAATAAAAATAACTTTATTCAACAATTTCTTCTCTTCCGTGTCAGTCTTTGATGTGCGTTGAACCACTGATGTGATGTCACACGTGTCAGTTGCGTTGCTGTCTATGGAGGGTCAGAAAGCTCTCGGATTTCATCAAAAATATCTTAATTTGTGTTCCGAAGATGAACGCAGGTCTTACGGGTTTGGAACGACATGAGGGTGAGTAATTAATGACAGAATTTTCATTTTTGGGTGAACTATCCCTTTAAGCAAGGATGCATTAAATTGATCAAAAGTAACACTAGACATTTATAATGTTACAGAAGATTGCTTTTTCAAATAAATGCCATTCTTTTTTACTGTCACTATCACAGAGATAAATTACATTTTAAAAATGCATTAAAATAGAAAATGGCTATTTTAAATGTAATAATATTTTACAATTTATCTATTTTACTGCATTTTAATCAAATAGGCTAAATGTTTTGGTGAGCATAAGAAACTTTTAAAAACATTAAAAAAACATACAGATCCCAAACTTTCACCACAGTAGCGTACTAACACTATATTTTGTGCTGTATTACATTCATCTACTAAAAAACATAACTGCAGTGGAGTTTATAGTAGAAGTTTACCCTGTTATAGTTTACGTCCAAACCCAAAAGTATAAAAAGGACAACTGCTTTCTGTGATTGCATACCTTTAGCGTGGAGCGGAGAACCCGTATACGGTGCAGTCGTTCATTTGTGGCGGGGTCATTGCTGCGTTTGATGAAGGAGCGTCTGAACTCTTGTTTGGTGGAAGGCCTCTGCTGGCCAAAAGCCGAGAGACTGGCCTGCTCCAGCGATCGGTACAGCTCCTGCAGGTCATCTGTGCCCTCGGACACTTTCTCTTCGCTCTCAGGCCTCCTGCTGCTAGATTTACGAACCTGCTTTTCCTCCTCCTCTTCCTCCTCCTCTTCCTCATGGAGATGAGTTCTTGGCCTCAGAGTGCCATGTGTGTGCGCGTGAGCGTGTGTACGGGCGCTGCGGTGCGAGTGTCCGTGTGTGTCGCGGTGACGAGGGAGGCTCTGACTACGCTGCTTGTGATTGTGATGGCGAGGCCGGGACTCTTCGCTGTCCGTCAACGGAAATGGCCCGTCACGTTCCAGATGGCGCCGGCGCTGGGCGGGGAGCGTGGCCTGTCGGTGCTGATCAGGTGACAGCAGGGCTGGCTCCTCCTCTTCTGCGGTCTGAAGGTAGTGTAGGCCTGTGCTGGTCAAGGGGGTTTCAATCAGGTCCTGCCATGAGCGACGTTCTCGATGGGAGGATCGGCAGGAAGAATGGGACTCCTCGGCGGAGGAATGTGAGAATGTGGAGCCACTGGAAAAATGGCGCTCAGGAAATGGACTGGACGAAGTTGCCTGAGGACAAAAGAAACACTGGTCATTATCATTGTCAGCTGTCAGTCAGAAAGCTAGAGGTATAAGATGACAGTCAGAGAGAGCGACAGAGTCAATTCGCTATTTGTGTATAGTGCTGGTGTGGGAGCTGGTGCTCCGCAAACCTCACTGTGAGCCAAAAAAATTACAAAACTGACCATGTTACATCATATATTGCCAAAAAACAAGCATGCAAATCACAGCTTTTATTTGCAATTTATTTTCTCTTCGGAAGTAATGTAATTTAACATCTTGATGCCATCATTATGAGCTGGCTGGGCTTGGTAAGATTTGTAATACTTTTGAAAGAAGTCTCTTATGCTCACCCAGGCTGCAATTATTTGATCAAACATAAACTAAATCAGTAATCTTGTGAAATATTATTACAGTTTAAGATTACTGTTTTCTATTTCAAAATATAATTTATTCCTGCGATTGCAAAGCTGAATTTTCAGCAGCCATTACTCCAGTCTTCAATGTCACATGATCCTTCAGAAATCATTCCAATATGCTGATTTGTTGCTCGTGTAATATTTATTATTTATTTGGAAGAGAATTTTTCTTTCTTTTTGTGTAAACGTCACTTGTGCTCACCGTCACTTTAATAAGTTTAATGCATCCTTAATTTCTTTAAAAATACACACTGACCCCAAACAATTGAATGGTTGTGTGTATAATATAAATAATTTTTACAAATAATAATAAATTAAACCTTTTTTACTATGAAGTTGTCAAAATAATTTTATATTTTTCTATACATTCATAAATTCAAAACTGAAAATCTGTGAAATATTATTACAGTTTAAGATTACTGTTTTCTATTTCAAAATATAATTTATTCCTGCGATTGCAAAGCTGAATTTTCAGCAGCCATTACTCCAGTCTTCAATGTCACATGATCCTTCAGAAATCATTCCAATATGCTGATTTGTTGCTCGTGTAATATTTATTATTTATTTGGAAGAGAATTTTTCTTTCTTTTTGTGTAAACGTCACTTGTGCTCACCGTCACTTTAATAAGTTTAATGCATCCTTAATTTCTTTAAAAATACACACTGACCCCAAACAATTGAATGGTTGTGTGTATAATATAAATAATTTTTACAAATAATAATAAATTAAACCTTTTTTACTATGAAGTTGTCAAAATAATTTTATATTTTTCTATACATTCATAAATTCAAAACTGAAAATCAATTTGCAAATAAAAATCTAGGTTACACTTTATTTCGATAGTCCACTTTAGACATTCTATTAACTATAAGTAACTTTGTAACTATATGTCAACTAATTCTCATTCATTTGTAACTACATGTCTACTAACTCTCAGAGTAGACTGTTAGGGTAGGTTTAGGGTTAGAAGAATAAGTTGACAAAGAAAGTGTTAGAAGATATTAAGCAGACAGTCTACTAATACTCTACTAACTGCTAGTTGACATGTAGTTGCAAAGTTACTTACTGTTAATAGAATGTCTAAAGTGGACTATCGAAATAAAGTGTTACCAAAATCTATTTCAGAAAGAAGGGGGAAAGGGTCTTCTTCTAAGAGAACGAACCTAGATTTGTGCCATGCAATTTTGTTTTGCAAATTAGAAAAAAATTGCATTATCCTGTCATTATCTTGATGCTTGACTTCTGATTTTACTGGTTCCTGATTTGAGGTTTAAGTGGAAATTGTTAACAGGCCTCAAAACCAATATGGTGACAGACAGTGTGACGGTAGAAATAGAAATAGTTTCTGTTAACGAAAATAAAAGTGTGTTTTGGGCTGAATGTATGCAATGTGTACTTAGACGTGAGTTTATACTCACAGAGGGGTTGTGGTGGTACGTGGCTTCCTGTTTGAGTGTCATAGAGCCATCAACCTCATCATGGTCACTCTCACTCCAGTAATCTAAAAAAAAAAAATCAGTATCACACATATACATGATATTATAGTTTATAATAGTCAGATTAGGCTTTTCAACAGTTTACAGAACAATGAAATGGTGTAAAACTAGAGTCAGTGAGATCACAGCACTATGGGCTCATGATTTGATCATAGGATGTGATCTCACCTTCATCAGGACGCGGTACCGGATCATCAGGCGTATAGCCAATCGCAGCCAAGCCTAAACGGTTCATCCACCTGAAACACGAAACACAGACGTGAGAGGAAGTAACAGAGTGGGGAGCTGATGTCTGAGAGGGCTCTGAAACAACTTACCTGTTCATCTCCTCTAAATGATCTGTAGCAAAAAAGAAACTCTTAATTTTGGGATGACATGCTTTGAAGGCACTGAAACACAAAAGACAAAGAAAAAGAGACATTCACACACAAATATCTAGTTTTTGTGTGTGTGTGTTTGTAAAAGAAAGATCAGCAGTTCTGCAGTGACCCAATTTCCGTTGGGTTTCAAACACAGACCCACCCAAAAACCAGCAAACCCAACACAATAGAGAGAAAGAGTGATTATTGTTGTCCTCTAACACTCACTGTTTCCTCCTGCACTCAATTGCTCTGTCTATCCGAAACTCTGGCAAAGTGATGAAGCCCTCTGCTTTCTCATCCTGAGCAAAGAAATAAAGAACAAGAGGAATAATTTCGGCATGACAGCAGTTACATGATAGTATAAATGCACAGATTTTCTCTAAAACTGAGATATGTGATGCACACTTTAATATGCAAAAACTAGAAAACTAAACATCACTCCCGGGTGTGAGCCTGTTACCAGGCCATCAATGAAGGCAGCAGGTAATGAAAGTGCTGATAATTGTGTAATTAGTAATAATAGTAGAGATTGACTGGCTGGATGTGGAACTGTAAAGCTGTTTCAGATCCCAGAAATATTTCAAGTGGAAATGGATAAAAGATTGAATTCTATAAACTTTCATACATCCTACTGTTTGTTTACTTACGTTCTGATTGGTGTACCAGTACAGGTTGGAGTCTTTGAGAACGAACCAGTACTTCTTCCATTTCTGTGTGAAGTAGCCGGTGGCATCCTTCTTTTTCCATAGCCAGCCTTCACAGTCGCCATGACCCAGATCTTTGCAGGCAATACGCCTCCTGCTGGCACTACTGAGGGAACCTACACACACACACACACACAGCATATTAAATGACAGAATAACATTGTGATAATATTCTTCTTGACAAACACAGCACAGTGTAACACAACACACAACCCATGCGCTCAAGTAAACCCAGGAGCTTGTATGCATCTCATCTCATTGTACCTTTGCTTTTTTTCTTGGGCTTGGTCCTCAGAGAGGCATAATGTACAGACTAGAGAGAGGAGAAGAAGGACACATAAGGAACAAAGAATTGCTTGTGTCATTCTCATAAACCAAAGCCTTGAGGATTTCTATTTAAAACGCATTATGAAGTTCTATAACAGACAAATACATGTTCCTCCTTACATATATTACAAATTCAAAATTTTGAATTTAATAAGTAATAAGAAGCATACATCCTCATTACTAAAAAGTGTCCTGAGCATGACCTAATCTTAAAACAAAACATGTATTAATATAATTAACAATATAGTTATATAACAGATAGTATGATTAATATTAAACTAAGTTTCATGTGGATTATTATATTAAAGACTTTCTTTGTGGATTATTCTTCCTCGTCTTCTTCGCCTTCCTTAGAGAGACCGTAACAAGCTCTTTTTTGCTGCCATATTGCAAATAAAAATTCTCCAATCTCAATCAAAAAAAATAAAAAAATACTGAAAATTGTATCTGTATCTTGTTCCCAACAATATGTATTCTCATTAACACTACTGATGCTGTAAATGCGCTTGTGGTTTACCTTCCTCATTGATGCCCCTGCTTGTCGGTCAAGTCCTGAACTGGCATATCTGTAGAGAGGGACAACAGGACAAAGACAATGAGACAGTCAAGAGACAAGAAGAGAGTTCTGTTTTCAATGGCGTTTTAATTATGTGAATATTAGAACTGCCTGAGCATAGCAGTGTAATTTATGATTCCACCCGCAGCAAGAATAATATCACTTTTTTTTTTTTCTTCCTCACCTATTTAACTCAAACAAAGGCACAGGTAGTGGACAGGATGCTGGGGTTTGAGGTTAACTTCATAACTTATTCTAACTGAAACCACCCTGCTGCTCATGCTCACACACACCCTCCTCTCTCTCACACACACACACAAACTATTTTTGAATAGTAAGGACTACAACTAAACCCCAGGCACCCAGACAACGCTCTTAAAATTGCAGCCAAGGAATTTCTGTTCCTCATTTCTAAATAAACGGCAGTTCATTAAGATCCTCACTGTGGTGACTGTTGTGTGCTCAAACAAAAGTGTGCAGCACCTCTCCTTCATATTTTGTTGTACTAAGATGACATGCTGTCAATTTAAGAACTCAAAACTTGTTCCCCAGTCCAATATATAGATTATTATATAGATTATTATTCTCCAAAAACATCTCAATTTTAAATTCTTGGATTTATGTTGAATTGAAAAAATTGGATTTTGTTCAGAATCTTGGCTAGTCCAGTGACAGTCAGGTAATAAGGAGGAAACAGAATTGATACTGTTAATCGTAACACCAGATGCTGTAATGATAAGAATAAAATATGGGGAAATCAACCAAATCTTGTGCTTTGTAGACATCTGGCCATGTGTAGCACCTGCTGCCCTGAAAACCTTTCTGAATTAGCTCAGTGATGAGAATCAGAGGCTGAAGGTTATTCAGTTCGATTTAAACCATTTGAGTGACACATGGCAGGGTAGATTATGATATATTATTGTCAATCTGTCACAATGTAATGCAGGCTATGCAAAGAGGCACATATTACAGCATGGACCAGTTCAAATCGATATTAGACCCAACAGTCAACCCACAGCTCATGTGTAAGCACTTTTTTCCCTCAAGGGAGCGTTTACAAAGAATTATTGAGGACAAAGCTGAAAATAACAGCCCAAAAAAGACATTGTTGCCGTAACCTTTACTCTTTGTGTTAACAAGTCAACCCCAGGGGATAATAATACAATAATACAAACAAATATGATAATTTAAGGAAGGTATGAAGTTTACTTACCTATCAGAATCTGCTCGAAGTGTGTCTGCAGCTCTCTGGGGCAAAGAACAGAATGACAAAGAGAACAAGAGACAGAGAGGAAGACAGATTTGAATTTCCTGTTCTGTGTTATAAAAAAAAAACACTGTTCAAGTGTCATGTGATCAAATTATGGATCAATAATTTGACTAGTATGTCACTAGATGAGGCAATTTTTACATTTATTATTAAACAAATATAAATGTCAGAATGTTTGATATGCCTCTTTTATAAGTTAAAACACTAATATTTGAAGACCATATCGATGTTGACTGATGACATCAAACAACTGCAATTGTGTGAGAAAAGTCACAGCTCAGATCAGATTCGACATTTCACTTACATGGTAGTGTGGCATCGTATTAGAGTCGGGCACGGGGAAGGGCAGCCCCTCAGGGGGACCTGTGTCCAGACGCACAGGAGGGGCAAGCATAGAGGGACTAATGGGGAAACTGGGACTGCTGGGATTTCGGCTCTTCTTCCTGGATCGCCTGCTTGTGTCACGCTGGGAAAACTCTGCCTCTTCCTGGATCAACAAAATCCTATCATCACTAAGGAACCGCAAGAGCGAGGAATCAGAATCTGATGGGCAAAGACAGAAACCAAGCATTGAGTCAGCCAAAAACATTATAATGGAACATAAGCATACTGCAAAATATTCAACTCTTCATGACTCCAGCTACCACAGCACGAAGCTACTCTTACATCTTCCTGTGTGTGTGTGTGTGTGTGAGGTTTTAGAGGTTTATTTCCCCTCGAGGTTTGCTTTCTATTTACATCTGTGCTAAGGTCACCTATGCAATCTCTGTTCTATTCTTAGAGTTGTGTTTTCACAAAAAAGAAACAGGGAAGTAATAAATTAGTCATTTGACATGTTTACATGTCACCTTCCACACCCCAAAACCCAAAAAGTATAGTTGGTGACTGTCATTGACAACATTATTTTTTTCCAATCTTTAAGTTAAATTAGATTAACACTCACACATTAAGAGGAGTTGGTAAAGATCAAAAATATCAGTTATCAACAGAAAGTGACTAATTAAAGATTTGTTACTAATTAAATATAACTTTTTCATACAACTTTTAGGTGTAAAGCCTTTTCTTTTTATTATTAAGTGAAGGTCATATTCTACATTAATCGGCTGTTATAAGTTAAAAGTTTCATTGTTCTGTTGTGGCTTTTTTGGAGGGGAAAAAAATCTAAAATATATTCAGAAAAAATGTTACACTGTACTGAACAAGCAACGGTAGCGGTAATGGTTGTCTACATTTCCTCCTGCTTTCTGAAGCTCAGGTGGCTTCTTCAAAGAAGTCTGTCCTACTCTTTGCTACTCTCAACTTTCACAGACAAGCCTGCATAACTGTATTTCCTGCTTTTGGTTGCACAGTTCACTAGAATAAAGTCACCACCTTACAACTTTTTGTTCTCTGTTCACATGCTCTGAAATGTCAGTTCTATAGGTTTGTGACATTTACATTCTTCATATATACTTGTGAAATCAACTTACACGGCAAATGCCAGGATATGCAACTAAGAATGCCACATGAGGCTGAAAAACTAGATTGTAGTTTCCAAGAAGCAGCTCCTAACTTTGTAGTTAACTTAAAATACCAACATTAACAAAGACATTCGCATATTAAGAAAACACATGTTTGGTATAATGTAATATGTGATTTTTATAATCACAGATCTCTGAATATGAGGGGCACTTCCTGAATTTAAAGGGTTAGTTCACCCAAAAATGAAAATTAGGCTGCGTTTTACTCACCCCCGAGGCATCCTAGGTGTATATAACTTTCTTCTTTCAGATGAATCCAGTCGGAGTTATATTAAAAATTGTCTTTGATCTTTCAAGCTGTTTAATGGCGCTCAGCGGGTGTTGCATTGCTTCAGTCCAAAAGAACTTAAATAAAAATCCATAAAAAAAAGTGTCTCACACGGCTCCGGGGGGGTGAACAAAGGCCTTCTGTAGCGAATTTGATGCGTTTTTGTAAGAAAAATATCCATATTCAAAACATAATAATCACTTTAATCTAGCTTGAGCCAGCAACACAGAAGCAGTTCCGGGAGCATGACGTATGAGGTCAGTGCTGCGCATGCGCCGGTGAGTCTCGTGAAAACCAACGTTTGTTTACAGGATCAAAGGAAGCAAAGTTTCCTTACTTTAGCAAAGGAAAACCAGTCTCCTCTTGGCTTATATCAAAATCTTCTGACATTCTTCTTTACAAATCCTCGTTTTGTACCTCTAATTCTTGACCGTTGTTTTGTTTTGATCTCTCTGCTGCGTTTCCGCGTGTGTCACTTCTGAGCGGCGCATGCACAAAGCTGACCTCATACGTCATCCCCCCGGAACTGCTTCCGTTTACAACAGTGAGCGCATTAAATTTTTCCAGAGGCTCTGGTATTTTTTTTGACATTGCATGGTCAGATATTCATACAACAAAATACTCTGGGGGCCAGCTTTAAAAAAAAATAGCAAAGGAAAACAAGTCTCCTCTTGGCTTATATCGAAATCCTCTGACATTCTTCTTTACAAATCCTCGTTTTGTACCTCTAATTCTTGACCGTTGTTTTGTTTTGATCTCTCTGCTGCGTTTCCGCGTGTGTCACTTCTGAGCGGCGCATGCACAAAGCTGACCTCATACGTCATCCCCCCGGAACTGCTTCCGTTTACAACAGTGAGCGCAAGCTAGATTCAAGTGATTATTACGTTTTGAATCTATTTAAAAATGTTCTTACAAAAACACATCGATTCGCTACAGAAGGCCTTTGTTCACCCCCCGGAGCCGTGTGAGACATTTTTTTTATGGATGGGCGATTTTTATTTAACTTCTCTTGGACTGAAGCAATGCAACACCCACTGAGTGGCATTAAACAGCTTAAAAGATCAAAGACAATTTTTTATATAACTCCGACTGGATTTGTCTGAAAGAAGAAAGTCATATACACCTAGGATGCCTCGGGGATGAGTAAAACGCAGCCTAATTTTCATTTTTGGGTGAACTAACCCTTTAGCCAGAAAATTGTGCATATTTCCTTAATGCTGATACTGTAAGCATTATAGATGAAGCATTTATTACTGACACTGAGCTCTGACCTAAAATCCTCACAGAGGCCAACATCTGTCCATTTTTTAAAAGACAGAACTGTTAATGCCATTTTTAAGTGGACCACTTTTAATTTCCTCACTAGATAGACAGACAAAATCAGTGTTGGCCATGGGTGTCAGAAATGTATACAATAACAATAAGGCACATAAGTTTTAAATTAAAGTACAAGTTGGTGCCAGTGGAGTAAAAAGTAGTAAATTGGTTAAATGTGCCAACAAATTAAAATCATCACCTCTGCTTCCTCTTTTGTAAACACCAGATTCTTGAGGCTCTGCCAGCCATTCAGTTCCCATTGAAACCTGTCGGATGTCACCTACAGGCAGAGACGTACATCATTTAAGTGTGTATCTGTGTATGTACTGGTGTATTTCAGAGCATCTTTCATCTATCCTCTCGGTGTGTATTATAGGGCACGTAGTAGTGCAACGGCAACATACTAAATGGCTGAGATTTGCAGTTTAAAGCCGGAGCTCCCGAGTGGCTTAATTTCCTGTAATGCACTGCGTCTATGTCCGGCTTAAAAAATGGCCATCCAGACATGATGTAAGAGGTACATTGTGTAACTTCGCATAAGCAAATACAACCGTTTATTTAATAATATATGAAACGGTGCACAGTTCCATATATTATTTAAAACAGAGAATGCAGTATTCTGTATGTATAGTGTATAGAGACAGTATGTATGTACCATAGTACTGAATTGAGAGTACCTTATGTATATGAATTAGGACAGTAACAAAGAAGAAAACTGATAATAATTCTTACAGACCAGTCTTTTAAATTCAAACTGAAACATAGCAATCAAAATCATCCTGTACAGACACAATAATTATTTTTAATTAAAATGAGCATTAATTGTGTATGCATTAAAAAAAATATTTTCTATTTTCTTTTTTTACTTTTTGATTTTTATATACATTTTCTACCTTAAAATCAGAAAGCTTTTATTTTGGTGGGTTGCTGGTAAGCAAGTATATGTGCTGGCAGTTTTAGCGCTGCCGAGTAAAGCGCGTCAGTGAATGAAATGTCACAGTTTTGCATTTTGCTCTGAAACCGGCAGTGCGTAGCCTAGATTTATGCGTTATATTCGAATGGAAATCTTATGCAGTATTACAGTTAGTCGAATTAGTGCATTAACAGCTGTCAACCATGTTGGTACACAAATGAGCGGTCTGAACTTATTTACCCAGCGCATTTTTTATTTTGGTCATGCATGCTCACCTGTACACCACTTTATTTATATGTATTTTTCCTGATTAAATAAATGGAAATTTACAGCAAAGAAAACTAGTGTTTCTCTGCTTCATTTTGAAAATAATGTTACAATGCAAACAAATGCTCATGGTCCTAAAATAGAGCTCATTTTCTTAATAAAAAATATAACTTCTTATAATAAATTACTTGAGGACATCAATAATAATTACATACAAGTAACTTAATTTAAATTAAGGTTTAAATTAACCATAATTAAAATTTGAAAATCTGTTTACATGTAAATATTATTTATTGATTTTTTCATTCATCTTTTTGCATATTTGTAATGTCCAATTGCATCTTCTTACTGCGAGTTGGGGTCCGGTCTCTGCGTCGCAGTCCGGTATTTCTCCCAGAATCCTCTTCCAGGAGGGGGAAGTACTGACCCCCCAGTACTTCCTGTTCTACATAATACCCCGGAGAATCCGAGCCAAACACACCAAACCCACCCCGATCCAGATCGTCCTCTCTAAATGAGTGAGAACAAGAAAGAAAAAAGGGGAATTACACCGACATGCTAAATGAAACAGTTTTGCATACATCTTATATTTCATATGTGAATACCTGTGTCCGTAGACAGGGGAAAGAATAAAAACATCATGTCCCCCAGGTGTGTCCACTCCAGGGGAGAGGCCCATTGACCCAAGTGTGCTGGGTGGGGTGGGAGAACCACTGCAAGGACTGGTGGACAGTGGCTGTCAATCAAAAACATGCACAAAATAGCCTCAGTATGAAGCTAATGACACTTTGTTGATGTTATATTAATGTAATAGAAAATAATTACAAGAAAATCAGCTATTAGACCATACAAATAGTAAAAAACATTTTTTTCAAATATAGTTGTACAGTATGTTAGTCTGGTGCAGTTAGTTTCACTAGAGGGCAGGACAGAGATCGGTCACACACACGTCTAAAGACCTTTGACTAATGGAGGACCAAGAAACGATGATAGTGTTGCTCTTAGCAACCATGAGCGCTGCATCAGTCAGTTGGCAATGAGGAAAAGCATAGCAACAAGCAGAAGACAGCAACCCAAGAGACAGGAGAATCATGTACATAAAAACGATTTATCATTAGCAGTTATCAGTGGGCATTGTTCAAAAGTAACGATTTTTTAATTATATTATTTTTATATTAATTTAAATAATTATGATCAAACAATTATATTAATTTAGTAACATAAATATATCTTAGTGTAGGCTATATCTTTAGAGTTTTATAATTCGTTATCTTCTTGTCGATCCACCAGTTCACATTTACAACTGCATGTTTTCTGCGTAAAAATAAGGGTCGTTTTTGGTTTTGGTCTAAAATGCAAATGTATTCTCTGCCAGCAGGTGGCGCTTTTCGCCAGGAATATAGCCATTTCCCCGGTAACTGCAGTAAACAAAGCAGCGCAGCACCTGACTTTGAAACTTGCAGCGCTCATATTTAATCACTTAAATAGCCTTTTTGAAGTGT
>NW_015642817.1:174447-177127 GCF_001515625.1 Sinocyclocheilus rhinocerous
GTGATTATTCATATAATGAGGTTTGGCCCATACAAATTATGGGAGTTTTACCGGAAGCGAATGTAAATAGCCTACGCCCAGTGGGATTTTTTTTTTATAGAAAGATTAAAAATACGGGAAAATATTTAAACGGGATGATAGCGGGATAGAATGGTAAAATACGGGAGAATCCCAGGAAAAACCGGAGGGTTTACGGGTATGCCTATTGCTTGTAATTAGTTTCAGATTTGTATTTAATCCCTGACTGTTTACTTGTCTTCATTAAGCTTAAGTTTTTTTGTTTAGTTTTTTTCATTTAGGCTAGTATTAGTTTTTTGTGATATTAATACTGGTGACAAGAATTAAGATACATTTTGAAATCAAAAATACCTTATTTAAAGCAAAAATAACTATATTGTGATATACTGTATATCCTTACCGTGAAATAAAATTACTCATATCGTGATATATGATTTTGGTCATATTGCCCGTTCCTAGCCGTCTCCATTCAGTAATTCACAAGTGTACAATATATCTTCTCTTTAATTGTTTATTTATTCATTCAGGAAGAATTTAAAATCCTCTTTCACCATAAGTGGATGTGTAATTATGTCAATAAGCATTATGTCCTTTAGATCACCAATGTGGATTCATTCATGAGTGAAGGTCCACTCCGCTCTGCTGTGTCGTGACTGTGAGGAAGAGGACACATGTGCAAGCTTTAACTGTATCTGTCTGATACTTGTATCCAGAGAAACCACGGAACTCTGGCTGCCATGGCAACAAGCCGTACAGAACTCATTCACTGCTCTGAGATTCACTCATACGCACACACTACATATTAAATGGATACACTTGAACAAACACATTGAACTATCCTGACACACACACACACACACACACACACACCTGCAGGGCGAGTGGTTTCCAGCGGGCGTTCTTCAGCAGTGCAGGGGTGCAGCCCAGAGTGTTCTGTGGCCTCTTCTTCAGTGTGAGGATGACTCCACTCGGATCCTCACGGAGACAGTTGACCAAATTCTTCAACTGCCAGCCCACCTGAAAGATAGAGATGATTTAGAAATAAAAACTAAATATAACTAAATAAATAATGTTAAACTACCCTAGTAAAAAAATATGCCATAATTTGTTTAAAATACATTTATTTCATACTAAGTATACTTCAAATCCATATTTATTGACATATCATGTAAGACTTACTGATATAACACTATAATTAAACTTTATTTGGAGTATTTCTTTATTGCACAATGCACATTTCTTAATATTATGTGTGTTTTAAAATGTGTTTTACTATCACTCACTATTAATAAGGATTGTGTGATCTCTGTATAATATCAGTCTTTAAATGCAAGATATTTAAAGTGTAGCTGAAGTATACTTGCAATAGCTCCACTTTAACACAATTAATTGGACTTCAACACTACTTCCGCATAATTAAAGTGCATTAAGCACAAAATTAGATGTTCCAGTTTAGCAGATTTTAAGTATACCAGTTTAGTATATCAAAAGTACAATTGCAAGGTAGTTTTATTAAGCACATAAATATGTAAATGTATTTGTAGTGTAATTAGCACAAAATAAATGTATTTCAAATACATTTTAGTATATATTTTTTCCACTAGGGTAGTATTTTGCAAAAAAATCATATATATATATATATGTCTGTATATGTATATAACAGTTAAATTTGGAGTACCTAGAAATGGTGGCTGGGGATTAAATTATTGATTGAAGCCCCGCACATGACAGATTAAGAATTTGTTTCCTCGTTTTATTAATTCGTTTCAGCATTTTCACTAATCGTGGTCATGTTGTAGTGATTTGTTGAACAAATGGGCACATTTTACTAAAACGAGGGAACCGATTAATTAGTTGTGGAAACAAATTTTTAATTCGTGGACACAAGTTGACTAAAATGAGGGAATGAATTCTTAATTCATAGAAACAAATTCTTAACTTGCGGCCACAATAAATATATTTTTGTCTACGTGACATGTGCGCGGGACTCTGTAGAAAACAATGTTCAAAGTGCAAAAAATATTTATGGCCCTAAAATAGGTCTCATTTTCTTAATGTTTTCTTTAATGAAAAATATAATTTCATATAAAGGAATTTTAAATTTTCAGACATGTTCATGACAGGCTTCATGAGATCCACCTGAAAACCCCTGAGCATCAACTGATAATCAATCATACCTGCGCAAACATTACTGCACATATGCTCTGATGCAAGGTCAAAACAGAAGTCAACCTGACCCACGCAATGATACACACCACAGTTTGGTGATTGACCTGAATGACCTCGTCACCGGCGTGGATCTTCTTACACTGATCTGCAGGAGACTGCAAGAGAGAGATAGAGAGATTAATAACCCCTGCTCATAGGGATGTAACGATTCACTCAACTCACGATTCGATTCGATTCATGATTTTGATTTCATTCGATTTTTTTTTTACAAAATGAGATTTAAAACAAATTATAAATTGTATTATTGCTTGGACAAAATACTGTACATTTATTTGTGAAATTGAAATATAACACTATAATAATATACTAATATAGCACTTGTAAATTATTGCTCTTTTGTTGGTTTTGATTGCTTCTATTGTCCTCATTTGTTAGTCGCTTTGGATAAAAGCGTTTGCTAAATAACAAAATTTAAATATAATGTAAATGTAAA
>NW_015642817.1:177638-214582 GCF_001515625.1 Sinocyclocheilus rhinocerous
TAACACAAATAAAATAAATATCTTCATATAAACAAAATAAGGCTTTGCCTCTGCTCTTTCCATTTAAAATTAGAGGCTAACACTGCATTTTAATCATGATCGAAACAAAGATGCTGCATACATGCAACATGAGCAGTTTTTAATCTACATTAGATTGTATAATTTCGAAATTTGAAGCAAAAACAGAATGGTTTGACTTCAGTTTTGTGAAACTATGCATAAAAAATATCTGCATGAAACAGAAACAGCAGAGCTGAATGAGACACAGATTCACTCTCTGCCAGAACAGCAATGATACAGTGTTTCCTTGGTTTCCGCTGTAAACAAAGCAGCGCTGCACTTATGAAAATTAATATGCATTATACAGAGGCAAGAGGCAAAGAAAAAATACCATCGAAAGACAGTAAGTTCCCCTCAGACATACATTCATATAAACTCCTACCCCTAATTGAATCGCGATTTGTTTAGCATCTCAACTGATTTGAATCGTCACATATTTAAATCGATTTTCAACCGGCTCGCGGTTCATCGTTACATCCCTACCTGCTCATTATAGAAATAAACTGGACACCAGGTATTTCTGTGTATAGCATCATACATGCCTAAATGTTGAACTTCCCTACAAAGAACGTTTGAGGGTCTTTTAATCAAAATCTCACTCATCTGGGCTGCATTTCCCAAAAGCATTCTTTCAGCAGCTAAAAAAAGGCATGTAGCTTGAGTCCAACCTAATTGAACACGTGCATAAATGATTTAACAACAGCACTGGAACAATCCACCATTCCAAGCCTCACTCTACCCAGCTCTGAAATCAAGTGCCTGCTCTATGCGGATGACCTGGTTCTGCTGTCCCCACAGAAGAGCTGCAGCACAGCATGTGCTTTATAGAGCAACACTGCCTGAAATGGGCACTGACAATCTGAAGGAAACCAGAGCTGGTTTTCCTACAGATAAGAAGTCTTATCTCACAGCATCACAAATGATGATCTTAAAATTGACATGGGTTTAATCTAGGTGTTGAAGAACTCAGATGGTGCTTTACATGGGGCCCTATGAAATCTGTTTTATTTTTTTTCCCCAAATTCATTTTTTTCCATTTAAATTTTTCTGGATTCCGTTTTCTTTCTTTCTTCGTTTGCATTTTTCTAGACTCTGTTTTAATGGTTAAATTAAATTAATCAAAAAGCATGTCTAATTAATTAAAATCATGAAACGTACACAATTTAACATCAGTTTATTAAAAGATTAACAAAAATTACATTTTTATTTCCCTCTAAAATTCACTTTTATTTTTACCCAATTCTGTTTTCCATTCATTTTCTGGATTCCATTTTAATGGTTTTATTAAATGTTAAGGTAACACTTTACAATAAGGTTCCATTAGTTAATGTTAGTTCATGCATTAACTAACATGAACAAATAATGAACAATACATTTAAAACCTGTAAGACAAACCTGAAAAAGGTTGACCGTTTAAATGACCATCCTGACATTCCCAGGAGAGATTCTCCAAAACTTGTGGGAAGAAGTGAGGCGTACAGCTGTTTATAATTTTAGGGTTTGGATTGGGGGAATTTATATGAGACAGGTAAAGAATAAATCCAGCTCTGAACTCACATTCTCTGTGGTTCCAGTGATCACATGAAGACCGTCGTATGTGGACTTGATGTACATGCCCTAAAAAGAGCAAAAGAGGCTGTTGTCAATCATAAAATCAATCAATCATAGTGCATCACAGCTAGATTTATACAGATTTTTCAAACGGTGCTGAAGCGTATCCTTTCTGTCACTAAATGGAACTGCAGAAACAAGGATTGTTTTCAAACAGCTTTCTCATTCTTGCTATTGGTCACACAGACAGACAGTCCCATGTATTCGGAAATATTGTAATTACTAATTCTGAGCACATGAATGACCAAGTCATATTTACAATTGTGAGACTCTGAATTCTAGATGATACAATGTACAAAACAGCTCATAGATAAGTGCAAACTTAATCAATCAACTTACAGTGTTTGCTTTTTTGAAAAATAAAAATTGTTAAGTACCAAATATATTTATGCACCACATATTTTCATTATTTTGAATTCAGATGTAGTTATTTGGGTACTTGGGTATTTAGGCTACTTTCATGTTATGTTTTTCAACATGCCATAATAACGAATGCACGACACTTTAAGACAGCATTTTTCTACAAATAGTTGTCTTATAGTTGTCTCTGAATGTATAACTCTGCATGTGCATTCTCATATTTCTGTTGATTATGGAAGGGATATTGCCATTGTTTACTCACCAGGCCCTCGCTAGGCATAACGTTCGTCAGATGGACAACCTCTAGGTGGGCAGACTGTGACACCAACGAATCGGACGACAATGAAATAATGTGCTCACAGATACCTGATAGAGTCTTGCACTGCAAAGAGAGATAAAGACAGAAAGACAATAAGAGAGAGACAGACAGTGTTGTCAGTCCATGTTTGCGGTTCTACAGTAAATCTCTCAGTCTAATTATAGCTGTTGAACTGGAAAGGAACAGTGCGACATTTCGAACCGTTCACATGAAAGGCATTCAGCGTCATGAAATGTACCCATAATGTATAATGAATCAACGTTATTAAGTCATATGCTATATATAGATTTATTCATGCTATATTCTTTCTTTCATCTTTTTCTCTCTATTTGTCTCCATCCATCTATTCCTCCCTCCCTCTCTTTCTGTTCTACAGGCAGTGATCCTGAAGGGAGAAAAAAATCACAATCTGCATTATTCAAGATATCCAACCTTAGGCTAAACAGGCATAACAGCTTTTTGCTTCCGAGCAGGCTAGATACATGTGACTCCACAATCACGTTTTACTTGAAATATACTTTTAAAGGGGTCATATGATGCGATTTCAAGTTTTCCTTTCTCTTTGGAGTGTTACAAGCTGATTGTGCATAGATAAGATCCCTGAAGTTGCAAAGACTAAAGTCTCAAAACCAAAGAGATATTCTTTATCAAAGTTAAGACTCTGCCACGCCCCCCTAAAACGGCTCATTCTAACACGCCCCCACATATCTACATCACCATGTGGAAATATTTGCATAATGCGCCCAAATGATCACGCAAAGAAAGAAGGCGTGGTTTCACTAACCACAATTAGTGTTGAAGCAGCATGTCAGGGAGACGCTGTGTGTTTCAGTGCCAAAGCAAAAGCACTTTATTTGGCCTTACGAATTTGAAAAATAATGTGTTTTTTGAACATTAAAGCATGTCAACATATTCTGTTACACCAAATACACAAAATAATGATCTTTAAAAAAGCATCATATGACCCCTTTAAAGGCTGTGTGTGAGTGTGTGCTTCTTCACTATACTTGTCAAAGACTTCACAACTACTGTATAGTAAAAGTATATGATAAAATTAAGTCTTATAACCAGCCTGTAGGGATAGAGGATGTTCCTCACTTGTAAAAAAGCTTTTATAAAGTGGCCAAATAATGTCTGCGTTAACGTCTTAAAGGACATTTTCTTTACCTAGAAAGGTGGTTGCACCTTAAAAGCAGGATTTAGGCATTTTCACAAATCAAACAATACACAGCTAAAAAAAAAATCAAGCAAATGGTTTAACAAAAATGTGACTTTCCCTTTGGTTTTCCATATGGCTTTCATTTTATTGCATTACTGAGTCAAAGTAATTGCCTGTGGTAATCGAAATTAGATGCTCTCAATACAGTTAATCGGGAGTGAACTTAAGTACTGTGTGTGGCTTAAGAAACACTCACCACATGTAGAATCTTATTCTCAGTTTCATACACTGTGCAATCCTGAGAGGAAAAGAGAAACACGTACATTAAAATAATAATAAATGACTGTGCTGTTTGTGTGTGTTGAATACCAAAACACTCACACACCCACACACACACACACACACACCTGCTGTACTATGGTGGTTAGCTCTAGACAGAGCTGAACAATGTTGTTCTTCAGCACTGAGTACTCAGAAACACTGACAAATGGAGACCTGCAAACAAAGCAAAACACATACACGAAGAGATGAACACAAACAACTCTCCATACCAATCAACAAGACTTACATTTTTCTTCTTTTCACATTTTAAACATGACCTGACCCAGGCTGGACTCAAAACCTATGTTTCTGGATAGTTTCCATTCTACAAGCAAAAAATTAAATTAGTTTGCTTTCCGTCCGTTATTTTGGGCAGCTTATCCAGGCTGTTTGACTCGCTTTTGATTCAGTTCCATCAAGTGTGATTTCAGTCCCATTCAATTCTATGATATTATATGACTCTGTTCAGCCCAGGTGAGTTCATGCCCTGTTTAGATCTGTTTAAGTACCTGTCCAGCCAGGCTAGTAGATTTTTAGCTGCTCCGATGAGGTCAACGACTGAAGTCAGGAAGTCGTTGGGAAGGCGTCGCGACACCCGTCCGTCATAATGGCCCCCGCGGCGGCGGCCCGTGATGAAGTTCTGCAGATTCTTAGCAGATGCATTGAGTTTGTGTGACAAAGTCCGCAAATTCTCAGTCTCTAGACCATAGTTCTGCAACAGGAGAAAAAAAAATGGTTGAGGTATTTATACTACCATTCGAAAGTTTGAAGTCTGTAACATTTTTTTGTATTTTATTTAGCAAGCATGCATTAAATTGAGCAAAAGTGACAGTAAAGACTTCTGCGCTGTTACAAAAGATTTATATTTCAAATAAATGCTTTTCAGGGCTTTCTGTTGATCAAAGAATGCTGAAAATAAAGAATATATAAACGGACTGAAAGTGATAATAAGAAATGTTTCTTAAACGCACCAAATCAGCATATTAGAATGATTTCTGAAAGATCATGTGACACTGAAGACTGGAGTAATGGCTGATAAATATTGCCGTCACAGAAATAAATTACATTTCAAAATATATTTAAATAGAAAGCTGTTATTTGAAATTGTAACAATATTTCACAATATTACTTAACTTATACTGTCATATTTTGTGCAGAATTGTGTTCATTGTCTTTTGGCAATGTTGGAGGTGGAGATTGTGCACCTTAAAAAGTGTGTTTCCTGTTGTAATTGCAATAGTTAAATAACTGGATTCTCTTAAGTGTGTTTTTAAAATGTTCTAATGAAGGATTTGTGCAATTGAGAAATATAATTTTCTCTTTCACTTATGTTGTTATAATAAAATATAACTGTTTGTGCAGAATTTTGGGGGGGGCGCTCGAAGGGGGTCTCGCCCAGGGTGTAATTCAATGTAGAACCGCCACTGACTCTTGTTTTAAAGAAGGTTTAATGCAACATTTATGAGGAGAAAAAGACTTCGAGATGGTGCTTCAGAGGGCAGCTGTTGTGTGTTGCTTTACTTCCACTTTTGTTTTGTTTTTTAATTCTGTTCACCTCACGATACCCAATAACATATTCCAGCGAGGTTCTATAATGCATTTTTTATTTTCTATTGTGTAGACTGCTGAAAAATTAAGTAGAATTTTCACGCTGAATTTAATTTATGCATTTAATTAACTTTGGATGTGCCTCACATGGTCTGTGTCACTGCGTGGTAATATCAGGGATGCTGAAATATTTCTGTTGGGTCTTGTGAGGTATGCACTTTTTTCAAATATTATTTTCTTTTAAAGGGGTCATATGATGCGATTTCAAGTTTTCCTTTCTCTTTGGAGTGTTACAAGCTGATTGTGCGAAAGCTGTTATTTGAAATTGTAACAATATTTCACAATATTACTATTTTTTTTTCTCTATTTTGCCTTGGTGAGCATAAAAAGATTCTTAGATAACATTAAAAAAATATTACAGACCCCAAACTTTAGTGTATGTAGTGTTTGACAAAGACATTTTAAAATGTTCTTTTCACTACAAATTCCAATATCAGTTTTGTCGAAGATGGTCCAAGTTAGTAAACCGAAGCACAGAAGTCAATCGTATGGCTGATTTTGTCATTGAGACACTGTGTAAGTGTAAGCAGAAGAAAACCCCATCAAGCTGCATTCTCACAGCATGTACAGAGAGGGTCATCACTACACACTAACAAAGTTACTCAGAAATAAAAGACTGCCTACACTGTGAAATGAAATAAAGCACACAATCAAGTCTCCATTCATATCTGGCAAAGGCATTACTCGGAATAAATGTCATTTTCTCAGAACTGCTGCTTGGAGACCGTGGAACTGCAAAACCCATCATTTCTGTGAATCGAACGGCTGAATAGTTCAATCATTGGACCATTCTGATTCACAACTGACTCTTTCAAAGCTTTTAGTGGCAAGCAGAAGATTTTCTCATGTTTCTTTGGGGTTTGTTTATAGTATTAATCAGCTGGACCCAACAACTCTCATTTATAGACAGGAGGGGTTTTCTGACTCTGGAATTTAAAAAAAAAAAATTTTTGGTACCTGCAGCCGTGACTGTTGTTCTCTTATCTAAGCGCCACAATCGCTGCATAAATTAGAGCCGCAAGGAATTAGTGGGCTAAAGTCAGTCACACCTCGACTTTCTTCCAAATAACGCACATTTCATTCATAATATAAATACAAGCCTATAGTTCCTGCACATTTTTGTTTTTCTGAATTGTGTGAAATGGCTAATAAAAATAGGTAATACAAAACGATTATGTGGTCACCAAGGTGAATTGGTTTAGTCTTGACTGGTTTTAGTTTTAGTTTGTGTTTTCTGTTCTTAGTGCAATAGTGTAATAATTAGATTCTCTTTAGTGTGTTTTCACATTTGTGTGATGAAGGATGCTTGCTATGCTTATACAACAATAATTCGGTTTTAACTCAACAAACACGAGATCTAATTTCACCATAATATTGTGCTTTGCAACAAAACTGTTACAAGTTCAGTTATTATTTATTTCCATCAGTTGGGTTAACTTTAGGCCCTGTAATTAGCCAACGGAATTTTCAAATCTGTGTCACTATAATTTAAATCGGACTACTTTTCAAATTGTATTTCATAAACCAACGTTATGTCAAAACGTTATGGGGTTTCAAATCAAAAAATGACTTTCTGTACACCAAATACACAAAATAATGATCTTTAAAAAAGCATCATATGACCCCTTTAAAGCCACAACCCTCATTTTAGCTAAGTGGTTGACAGACTGGTGACTCTAATGTATAAGATACCATTTTAACGGCGTTGATAGCCTTGTGGCCGCAGCGCACTGAAATACAGCACCATCACGCTACGGGCGTCCTGAGTTTGAATCCCGAATCGAGGACCTTTCCCGATCCCATCCCCTATCTCTCTACCACTTCACTTCCTGTCACTTCTGATCTGTCCTGTCATAATAAAGGCAAAAATGCCAAAAATAAATCTTTAAAAAAGATACCATTTTAAATTGATATTGTATATTTTTTCAAATGTATCATTTTTGTTATAATATCATTATTAATTTTATATTTCTATATTTAATATATTTACTTTAAATTGAAGTCTGTAGAAACAGGCATTTCAATGTCAAGTGGTGTTTTTATTGTTTACTACTATTAAAAATTAGTAAAAGTTGTTTTCATTCATTTAAATTAAGATAAAAAATATAACATTTGGATAAAATTAAAATAAAAAATATACAAGACAAAAATGTTCAAGTTGTTTAAGTTAACATACTAAAATTACTGACTAAAATCTAAATATAATAAATAAAAATTAAATATAAATTAAAATGAACTAAATTAAAAACGAATAAAATGTCAAAATAAACTAATATTAGTTTATAAAAAAATAAACTAAGATGAAAATGAAAAATAAACTAATTCAAAATAAGTCATCGGTTTATGTTTTTGTAAACTATTTCAAAAACTTTTGAAAAATTCGCTGTCGTCTTTGATCAGATCTCCAATTGTTTTGGACCCCATTTACATTTATTGCTGTCCACTTCTTATTGTTTAACCCCAAACGGCTCTTTACTAAAAAACCTGTATTCTTCTTCTGAGATGAATTTGCATGAACATCTGTGAGGATGTTAACTAGTTCGATTTAACTCCTCCTCTCTCTCTCTCACTCTCTCTATGATGCATGAATTCCTCCCACGGCCAATCAAAACCAAAAACACATCTTCCCTTCCCTCCACACACTCTCTCCTCTTTTTGTGTACTAGTTGGGAGATCCCCGCTGGGTGCTAATCATTCAGTGTTAAGTGGAGTTTGATTAAAATGTCTGTTGTGTCATTAATACAAAACAAACACATCATTATCACAGCCAGTCTCTTTTACACACACACACACACACACACCAGTGCGCAGAGTAAGTCCACAGCCTCCAGAATGAGCTCCTGGTGTCCAATGCGGGTCACGCCAAGCTCTTCCAGCTCCTGATGGGTGATGTGAAGCAGCTGCTCTCCGGTTATCTGCTCTCTCTCAAACGTCCTCATATACTGCAGCAAACAGTCGTCCAACCCTGAGAGAGAGAAAAGTGCAACACAACCATGTGATCAATTCATTTATGTCATGTAATAAACTTAAAACGTGACCCAGTGTAATGGCGCTTCTCTCTATACAGAGAGCTGTCATTAAGATGATTAATACACAACGCTCACACACACACACACACACCACACGCAACGCGCAAACACAACGTAAACCTGCCAGTGATGTCAAGTGGCTAATTCCTGTAACAGTTTGTGCTTTATCCTAAAAAAAGACGATAAACCACTTAGTGATTAGAGACACGTCTCTCAGAACGAGACACACACCTGCATTTCTCTCACACACACACACGTTCTCTGGCTGAGAGACTCTTCAGATGGAACATTCAGAACTCGCGGATACACACACGCTCTGTCCTTCAGAACCAGCTCTGTGGTCTCAAATACACACACAAGATAACCTGTGTGTTAGTTTCCTGACGTGTGTGTGTGTGTGTGTGTGTGTAGGATGTCCTTCAGCTAAACAGACTTTCTCTCGTGCTCATTCTCTTCATTCTCTCGTTCTGCTCCAGCTATACGGGCTGCTTGGCAACCGTTGCTTAGAGACGGGGAGGTAAGCCTGCACAGGGAATGATAAAGGCCTCCATTTCCTACAGTCCTACACACACATACACACGTCCATACTGGAAAGGCGCACGCATACATACACTGCAACCATAGACGTGCATTTCACACACAAGATGTTTTAACAGCTAAAGGAGATTTTTGCACTTGTAACATCCAACAGAATTGCGAATATGATGAGTCTGCACACGGTTTCTTGAACGCTCCCCCTGTATGCCATTGAACAGACCATTAGGAGGGAATGGCTTACAGTGGTGGCCAAAATTATTAGAACAGCAGTATTTTCACCAGCTGAAAAATGGTTTTAAGTCAGTTATTTGTATCTTTTGCTGTGGTGTGTCAGTAGGAAATATCAGTTTACATTTCCAAACATTCATTTTGACATTAATTGTAATAATCCAGTGAGATTTGTCTGACAACAGCTCTTGAACAGTAGGTCTCTTGAAGCATCTTGGAGACATTGCCACAGTTCTTCTAGATTTAGTCTGTCTCAGTTTGTTCTGTTTCTTCATGTCATTCCAGACAGACTGCATGATGATCAGATCTCTGTGTGGAGCACTGGCTGTTGTCAGACAAAAATCTCACTGGATTATTACAATTAATGGCAAAATTAATGTTTGGAAATGCAAACTGATATTTCCTACAGCAAAAGATAGAAATAACTGACCATTTTTTAGCTGGTGAAAATACTAGTGTTCTAATAATTTTGGCCACCATTGTATTTCTAAACTAGGTTTCATAAAAATAAAAATGAAATATTTAAATATATATTTATATTGCATATTTGCCCTAGTAAAAAAGTAATAAATTAAAAAAAAATAAAAAAACTTTATTTCGTACTAGGTATAGTTCAAATCTCTTTACTGACATATCGCTCGAGACTAATTTATATAAAAATTATATTACTTTATTTGCAGTTGTCACGAATCCAGTCTGTGGCCTTCCGGCCGATTGCCACCAGAGGTCGCTCTCACACCACACAGACTGCTACACATCACCCTGGACTGCATTTCCCATCATCCATTGCACTGATTACACACACACACACACAGCTGCATCCAATGAGACACGCTTTATGAGCCATGGACTTCCTCTCTTTCAAGGCCGAGTATTGTTTGTGTTTATCGCTCTCCTAGTGGTAGCACGGAGCCAGTTTCCTATCTGAAGTTTTGTCTAGTTCCTAGTTCTAGTCTTAGTTCATAGTTTAGTCTAGTCTTGTCTTGTGATTGCATGTTACCTGATTATCTGCCTGTCTTGGATTTATCTCGTCTTGTCATTTGGACTATGTTTGCACCTTGCCTGGACTACAGCTCGTGTTATCAGATTACCCCTCTTGTCAAGCCCTCTGGATACTGTTAGCCGTTGATCGACCACGCCTGTTTTTGGATTACTCTTTTGTCTCGCCTGTGCCATACCCGTTTGCCATTGTCAGAACCTTGCCTGTTTTTTGACCATGTTTAAGAATAAAGCTTTGCATATGGATCCGTACGCCTCTCGTCTCGTCGGCTCGTAGTATACTAAAAGTACAATTACAGGGTATTTTTAACTATGTAAATATGTAAATGTATTTTAAGTATATACTTAGCATTAAATCAATGTATTTCAAATACATTTTAGTATATTCATTTTTACTAGGGTTTATATATTTTTTAAAATATTATATAAAATAATATTTAATATTACTAAATCAATCAGATTTCACCAGCCAAATGTGCACTGGGGAAAAAAATGTGTTAGTAAATTTCACAAATAATTATAAAGAAGCAGCAAGTAACACATTGAATTAAACAAGAAATTTTGAAGTAGAAAGACTCAAACTGTATTTTCTCGTAAACCAAACACAGCAGTCGTTTTATTTAAATCTTTGAAAAATCAGTTGTTACAGTGATTTTTAAGCGTTAGATCAGGTAGAAATAGCTCACAGATGTATAAACTGCCCATTTTCACCTTTTTCCAGTGTCATTGTCTCTGCATATTAAGCTGGAACTGGAGAGAGTACTTCATCATAGAAAAAATGCTAATTATCATGCATAATTACATTCAGTTCTCTGTGAGTATAGCCTCCTTTAAGAAACACACACACACAATCTCTTCAAGTCCACTCTTCTGGTTTACAGCCCACCATCTCACATCTGCGCTAACACATTACTCTACGCTGATCTAAGAACAGCTGACAAAGGGAAAATGTATCAGGTCCCTCCCACTGAGAGAGGTGAGTCATCGTGAGGAAACCCCTTCGAAAATGATCAAATGCTCACAAACATCCAATCATTCCAAGGCCAGCTTCTGCTGTTTCAGCTTCTGATACACCCCACTGTGGACACCGGACATCTTGGGATCATTTTTTTAAATCTGTTCACCACCTGTATTTAAACTTCTTTGATCATCCCAGTGAGCGCACATGACATGTCATTAATGTTGACTCTCTAGTCTTTTCTTTCATGATATCACCAAAACGATCTACAACCGTTACCACACACTGCCAGCAGCTACACTTAGATTCTCTATTACACAGTAAAGACAATTATAATGTTACAAAAGTTTTCTACTTTAAATAAATGTTATTTTGAATGTTCTATTCATCAAAGAATCCAGAAAATAATACATTACAGTTTTCACACAAATATTAATCAGCACAACCGTTTTCAACTGTGGTGGTGATAGTAAGAAATGTTTCTTGAGCGCCATTATGAGCATATTTGAAGGATTACCTAATACAGAAGACATCATGTAATAATCATGTAACAAAAATTCAGCTTTGCCATTACAGGAATAAATGGTCTTTTAAAATATATTAATCTGTTCTTATAAATTTAGTAATATTTCTCAATAGTACTGTTTTTACTGTATTTTTGATCAAGTAAATGCAGTCTTGGTATAAGAGACTGCTTTCAAAAACAAAAAATCTATACTATTGAACTATACTATTTTACTATAACTATACTATACTATTTTAACTATACTAAACTATTGAACAATAGATTTTGTGTATATGTATATTTTTATATATTATTTTATATATGTATTTTAGGCTGATTTCATCAGGAACAAAAGTTAAATTGCATGTCTTTACAGTCACGCTGCTTAGATGCAGTTTGAATACTGCCCTGTTTATATGGGCACCAACAGGCCTGTATATAATGTGAGAGCAGAAGGCATTTTTAACATATGTGAAATACTCACCTACTGTTTGCAAATAGACGTCTGTCTGACTTCATGCAAATTACACACACACAAACCCAGCACATCTAATTTAATTCAGTTTATTGCTGTAGTTTAGTTTGTGTTCAGTAGATTTTGGTATTTGAATTTCCCATGTAAATTAAATTTTATGATTTTATTTTTTATTTCTTTCAAAAAAATTTTTTTTAAATTTCTTAACAAACTTAATTTAGCCGCGTCAAACTGAAACTCAGCAGAAAGCACTGTGACAGGTTGAAATCCTAAATCGCCCCTGGCCAGACATTTAAAAACTTAAGAAATTGCTGGTGAGGACTATGTATGTGTGGTGGAGAATAATTTTAGATACATTTTATTTTGGTTCATGAAAGGTGATCCACCATTTGAAATGATTTTAAATGAATGCCCGGAGTGTTCTGTATTAGTGAGAGAACCTGACTTTGAGAGCTTCAGGAAGAGCAGGTAATGAGTAATAAAACGCTCAGTTCAGATAAGGTTAGGAAGAGCAGAGCACTTTCCCCACCAATGCAGTCAATTTGTTTTGGGTTTATTAAACTGAAGGCATTCATCAAATAAGTTATTTTGCAGTGCTTGAAACAGCACAGAAGAGAATGTTTAAATGGAGTTCATCTTCTAAACTGGCCTGACCTCTTTGGTTTTGAGTTCACTTTTATGATGTCCCCTTTAGACAGCCAGTCTTGTCTATTTAGAACGTACGTTTTTAGAAATCCAGTCTGTATTAAGAACAACTGTGTTCTTAAAAATCCCATGAAAAGGCTTGACGAGTAAAGTGTTATTTCATATTCAGCCTTCCTGTAGCTCATAGTAGAACACAGTGGTAGCAACGCCAAGGTCAAGGGTTTGATTTCCAGGGAAAGCAAGAAATGATCAAATGTGTACCTTGAATGCAATATGTAAGTCGCTTTTTGGATAAAAGTGTCTGCCAGTTGTATAAATTGGCTAAGGGTCTATATGTAAAACCACAAGTTATTTTGTGTTGGAGACGAAGGCACGACGAAGATTATAACAAATACTTTTAATGGTAATCCACACAAAGAAGAGGGTCTAACACACAGGGTAACATCAACAATACTGGACCAAGGAAGACATGACAGACTACACTTTAAATACGGGAGCAAATGAAGATAATTAATGACACACACCTGAACTAAATGACACAATCAAACATGAGGGAAACTAGGTCACACAGAGCACATGAGGGATGAAAACAGAAGAAAAGTCCAATGGGGTGTGACAATATATATATGTGTGTGTGTGTGTGTTCAGATAAGGTTAGGAAGAGCAGAGCACTTTCCCCACCAATGCAGTCAATTTGTTTTGGGTTTATTAAACTGAAGGCATTCATCAAATAAGTTATTTTGCAGTGCTTGAAACAGCACAGAAGAGAATGTTTAAATGGAGTTCATCTTCTAAACTGGCCTGACCTCTTTGGTTTTGAGTTCACTTTTATGATGTCCCCTTTAGACAGCCAGTCTTGTCTATTTAGAACGTACGTTTTTAGAAATCCAGTCTGTATTAAGAACAACTGTGTTCTTAAAAATCCCATGAAAAGGCTTGACGAGTAAAGTGTTATTTCATATTCAGCCTTCCTGTAGCTCATAGTAGAACACAGTGGTAGCAACGCCAAGGTCAAGGGTTTGATTTCCAGGGAAAGCAAGAAATGATCAAATGTGTACCTTGAATGCAATATGTAAGTCACTTTGAATAAAAGCATCTGCTGAATAGATATGATCATTTCCTAGTGAAACAGCATGTTCTAATGTGATATTTTAAAGAGTGCATGATTTTTTTTCTTTCAAATACATGAATAAAAAATATATATTCAGGGCAGACAGAGAGTTCAGACGAAGGCGGGAGAACAGGGGGCATGTCTGCATATATATCCAAAAAACAGTCAACTGAGCTTAGCTCACCCTCAGCCATGGTGCAGTGGGCGGAGCTTCCCTCCACGCTCTCCTCCGTGGCGAGCACTGTAGCCGGCTCTCGCACCTGGTCTGATGTCGATTGAGGCTCTGGCTCCGAGGCAATCCTCAGCTCTGTCGCTCCACTTGGCGATGACTTGTCGGTCACGGCGGGCTCTGGTTCTCCGTCAGCGGTGGGCTCAGGCTCTTGCTCCGCACAGCGGGGTGATGGTGGGCTGTGCTCTGGGTCTGGCTGTGCTCTGGATCAGGGGTAGACGCTCTCCAGACACCGGATGATTGCCTCCCTCCAGCACAGTCCGGTGGTGTCTGGGAGGTCGACGGGCCAATGGTGATTAGCCCCGATCCAGAACAGTGAGTTCAGTGTCGCGTCGTCGAAAGCTGTTAAAAGGGCGAGCTGGCTGAACTCAACAGCATAGTCCAAAAGGGGAAGGTCTTGACAGTATAGGGCGATGAATAGGTTGGCGATATCCATAACTAAAAATAAAACTGACAAAAATGGAAAACAAAACGAGGGGGAGACGCCGCTTACTTATTTTTGTGGTCACGATACTGCTGTTAGGGAGATGAAGGCACGATGAAGATTATAACAACAAATACTTTTAATGGTAATCCACAAGAAGAAGAGGGTCTAACACACAGGGTAACATCAACAATACCGGACCAAGGAAGACATGACAGACTACACTTTAAATACGGGAGCAAATGAAGATAATTAATGACACACACCTGAACTAAATGACACAATCAAACATGAGGGAAACTAGGTCACACAGAGCACATGAGGGATGAAAACAGAAGAAAAGTCCAATGGGGTGTGACAATATATATATGTGTGTGTGTGTGTGTGTGTTTTTAATGCAATGTCTTATGTCTTAATTCTTGGCAGTCCGATTAAATACTGAGTTGAGTCATTATTTCTTCTGATATATTTATTACACAGCAAATTAAAGGTAAAGTTGAACACTTTCTATTACAGGATACAGTATTCAGGGCAGTGAGCTCTATTGTATAACGCACATTTTGGCAAATGTATTACAGCTCATCTGGGATTTCCATGCTTACAGAAAATGTGCATGCTATATACTGCAGACACAGTGAAAGTAGTGTGATAGCAGTTTTTCTGAAGAGGCAAAGTAAAGGGGTAATTCACCACTGACAAGATGGGCTTTTAGCATAACTTAAATTGGACTAGAGAAAACAGAGCTATGGCATTATCTTTTGCAAGGATACAAAAATGTGGAAGTATGATCTGTAGTTTTCTGTTATCTGGCAAACTTTTGCTGACAAATTAATGGATATCTCTGTGCAGGTAACAAGCCTGTTACAAAATAAAAGTTACGATTTAAACACCTGACCAAGTCCCTGGTGTATTGTTATTTAACCCTAAAATATGAAGAGATAGAAACAAGTTGAATAGGTTTGCAAATGAAATGCCTAGGTCTCTGGAAAGATTTTATTAGATGAAACAGGTGCACCACTAGGGCTTATGGAGTGTGCACTCAATTTGTTAAAAGAGAACAGTGGAGATAAATGCTCTGATAAGCGACAGTAGAGTAGCAGTAACAATGAACTCTGGGAAGAACCACTGCAGACAGATCATCTCCAAATAATACGTTGACAATGTTTTTTTTCTGTTAAACTAAACACTTATCATAACTACAATGAATATTTAATGCAACCTTAAGGAATAACCTCAACAAAAAAATCACTGAACTGCTGAACCAAATGCAGAGCCACAGTCCTAACTGTCATCTTGGGCTTTAAGATCCTATCATATGTCAACCTGCATGATGATTTCTCAAATGTAAGCTGTAAAGGTCAAAACTGGGCACTCAGCAGAGTTTTATATTACAAGATGTCTGTAATGTTAGAGGAGGCAGATTATCCCTACAGACATCATCAGCACATGCCACATCTCTGCACCAATGCAAGTTTTTTTTATTGGCATTCTACCAAGGGCAAAAAACGAAGAATGAAATATACACATAACAGAAATATGGCAATGGCAGCTAGCCAAAAACTGGAAATAATAAATACAATTTAGGAGAAAAACAGTACATAATAAACACAAAAAAGCAAACCAGTCACGCTGACAGATATTTGATTGTGCAGAATCTTAAACAAATTTGATGCAAAGTTTGAAAATAGCAAGCATGCATGCTGGCAAACTGACCCTGGACCAGGTGCTCTGAGGTCTGACAAACTCTTTGTCAGCAGTAATTGTGAAAATTATGCATAAGCAGCTACTTTACAGTTGCACCTGAGACACTGAACCGAGTTCCTGAAGATGGAAACCGTCCTGCACAACTGGCCGTGAAACCTAGTTACCTAAAATGCAGAACTAATCGGTGATCATGCACTGCTTTTCAACAGCATATTTTACATTTTAGGCTATTTTATTTAGTTTGTGAGTTTGAAGTCTGTCAAGAAGTTATCTTTCATTTGAGATATCCTCACAGGTTTGCACACAAAATCAACAGTGTAGACAGATTCACGAACAAATGACTCTTATGAACCAGTCCTTTTCTATTAATCAAAAACATACAGCACGATCATGGTAGTCTGATTCACAAATAATTGCCTCTTAACAGCCGTCTCTTTTCAGTGAACTAAAAACATACAGCCTGACCATGGTAACCCGATTCACAAACAAATTATTCTTTATGAGCTGGTTCTCTTTAGTGAATCATAAACAAACAGCATGATCAGTGTAATCTGATTTATGAACATATGACTCTTATCAGCCACGTCTTAAAGGGGTCATATGATGCGATTTCCTTTCTCTTTGAAGTGTTACAAGCTCTTGGTGCATAAAGAAGATCTGTAAAGTTGCAAAGACTAAAGTCTCAAATCCAAAGAGATATTCTTTATAAAAGTTAAGAGTCAACCACGCCTACCTAAAACGGCTCGTTCTAACACGCCCCCACATGTCTACGTCAAAATAGGGGCGAGGCCCTTTTGGGGTAGGGGCGTGTTTGTTTTGATGATTTCAAATGTCAACATTGGCTACCAGAAATCGCTTACCCCACCTTTAAGACGGGATTTATTGAATCCTGCGAATCCTTCGCTGAATATAAACATTTTGTATGTAAGATTCTAAAGGAAACACTGATTCATTGATTACATGAACTTACATGCCAGTAATACCAATAATAGCAAAGAAAGAGAAAATGACCCATCTATGGCCTGAGAGCCATATAACGGGCTACATGCATCTACAAAAAAAATTCATTACAGTAAGGCTGTTTTGGAAATAAAGATCACAAGCATTATTGATTCTCCTGTGTACACTTGTTCATTATTAGATTGGTGGCAAAGGCTATCTGACGTTTGAAATGCTCATTGGGTAGAGATTATGAGCAGCTGAATGTCATATGCACTAATGCCCTTAAACTTCACTTCAGATTACGTCTGATCTCGCTGGTATTTTGGCCCTCTGTCTCTCCACCACAGCTGCTCCATTATGCTCTACTTATAGCATCTGTGTATCATCCATCAGTGTGTCTTTACATGTCATCTGAAGAAGAACATGTCATTGATGGAAAAGGATTTCCAATCAGATATCAATTGTTAAGACTGTGTTGCTTTTAAAATGTCATCAGTGTTTCCTAAACAGGAAAGGCCAAGTCCACATCCCTGAGCTATGAGTGCATGACAAAACCTGCACAGTGTGCATTCCTGTCTGGAAGCAGCATACGGACACTCTCTCTTGCTTTCTTCTGGAGAGTGTGTATGGGGCAGAGGGTTTTGTAAAGCTGCTTTAACCTATTTGCCTTAAAACTAAATAGTATAAATTTTTATGTTCCTAGCATATCATTTTTAATTATTAATAATAAGTGAAGAGTTAATTTGCAAAAAACGATAAACGCCACTTAAAAAAAAATAAAAGAGCTGATTGCCGTGCATTATTCTCCACATATAGCGCGATCTGAACCCTAAACACGTTTTGTCAAAAAAGCCGGTTTTGTCCACTTTCAAGGCATCGCGAGTTCACGTTTTCTGCAGAAGCCGACAAGCGCCCTTGTTGTTTTTGAACAGAAGCCGATAAATCCATTTTAGCGATTAGCGAATCAGCGCGCTCTATTCAGGTCAGGTGACAAGGCTACTTTCACTTTGAAAAGACGTGCTAGCTGAGAGGAGTTTCGTCAAAACTGACTAAAAGTGATCGAGGATGGATAATTTCGACGAACTTGATGAACCTGTGATATGTTCTTCAGGGCGAAAAAGGAAAATAAAATCTGAAAAGTTTTCACGGAACCTTGCAAAAGCAGCGCGTTAATGGTGAGGGAAAAGCTCCGTGTATTGCGTGTAATCACATCCATACAGTTTATGATCACAACAACAACAACAACGTTTGTCAGGCATCTACATTGTCATCTGAGGAGATTACAAAGATTAAACGAGTGTTTTTTTAAACTCTAAAACATGAAATGTGGAGTTAACTGCTAATGCCAAAAAACGACTGTTGGAGTTCTCTGCTTTTGCTATAAAACAAACTTTTAATATGTAAAAAAAAAAATACTTTAAATGAACTTTAATTTAGTAAATTACCTGTATTTGTTTAAGTTATTATTACTTAATCAAAATAACCCAACTGCAGTTTGATTGATATTACTTGGAATGCGCAATAAAAAAAAACGTGATTTCTGGAAAAAAAAAAAACGTTCAATGGAGTTATCGGTTTTTGCAAATGAACTCTTCAAGTATAATTGTGGCTTTCTCAATAATTAGGTAATACTATTTATACTCAAATATATAACAGTATCAATTCCAGTTTTCCTAATACTACCTGAACAGACAGTAGTACATTTTTTGTATGACAGTCATTACTAATACTAATATTGTAATTGAATGAAGTAACCATTCTGACATGTGGTAGTATATGACAAGAAGAAAAATAATTGTTACCAATGAAATAAATGTATATATTCCAGTTTTCCTAGTACTAACTGAATATACAGTAGTACATATTTTTCTGTTCTAATTATGTCTACTTATATTTTAACTGAATTTTAAAAGTAGACATTCTGACTAGTGATTAAAATGATATGACAAGTAAAAAGAAACTGTAACTAGTGAAATGAGAATTGTTACTAACCATTGGGACAGACACTATATAGTCTCTCATAAAAATAAGTACAGATTAAGCTGAAATAGACAATAACTATTAGGATTCTTAATAGTACATAAGAAATAAGTAGGTCAACTAGTACATATACTGTATTTTTTTCTAAATAAAACAAGGATCATTGGAGTTTTTACAAGAAAATAGGCTACTATTTCAATTTTTCTACTTCAAAATGCCACCGTGTCCTTGTTATACATGTTACATGATGTAGGCTATTATTATTATAATAACAATAAATTATCCACAGTTACATGCAAGTAACCTTAAGCCAAACCCTAATCCTAACCCTAACAATATAGTAAGTAAGTGTAGCTAATTAATATTACTCAGTACTTAAATATATAATTACAGTGTAACAAGGACACCTTAAACTAAAGTGTAACCACAATGTGTTACATACTGTTTCTTTGTAATTGTGAAGTTTGCTAGCAATTTCTGAGTGAAAATTGTTTCTACACCATTTTTTAGTTACTAAAACAGAGATAGGTAGCAGTAATATAAAATTCAAGTAAGAAATCTACAGTCTGTTCTCAGTAACAATGGAATAGTTGTTATAGCTCTAGCTTCAAAGCAATAGGCACTATATGTACTGTGAAAAAGTTAATAGATTGTAGTCAAGCACAGGAATCGAAACACTTGCTAGTAAATCTGAAAAAGATACTAATATTAAACCCCATGTATAGTCACATGAACACTGATACAAGTTATTTTAAAGGAATAAATGTTCGCAATGTGGGCACTGTCTTCCACAGATACCGTCATCCCTCTTCTAGTCCCTAGATTAGGCGCATCCGCAGCGCAGCACAGCGCGCGACGGCCTGGTTCTGTCCATGGTGCTAGTTATCATTGCGCGAGGGGGAGATTTATTCACTGAGGCTGGAAGCAGCCTCTCTGTTTCTTTCTCACTGTCACTATCTGCGTGCGCACACATGCACGTATGTGTGTGTGTGTGTGTGTGTGTGTGTGTTTAGGCACTGTATGAAAACGCCATGTCGTCCTTTGTGCCATTATAACCGTTTTGGCTCATCTTTTTGCAAAACAAAACACGCATACCCAGACCACACGCACACCCCCTCTTGCGCGACGCGTGTAGTGCTGTGCGGATCACACACACCATGGTGCGCCGAGCAGAGGCGCAAAATGGCACACAAGCGCGATCAATACATCACTACAAGGCACTCTTCCCGCTCACCCATTCCTATCCCACCGGCTATAGGTCATGCAGAGACACTGCGGGGGGACATTTTTTACCTTTCATCCAGTCCAGCACCTGCTTTGGGTACCATTTGCTGATGGGTTCCATGACGAGCGCCATGGCTGGTGTGCGTTGATTTCCCGGTTGAATTGCGTATGGAACGCGCGGACCATCCGAACCCAGAGAAACAGAACGGAACCGCCGTTAGATCACAGGGGCACATGTGATTCCGTTGCATTGACGGAGCCTCGCTGTTGGATACATCCTCGCGGAGGACTGCGACGGTGAGAGATCCACGCTCGCGTCTCTACCCCGCCCCCCCTCCAGCGCTCTCTCTCTCTCTCTCTTTCTCTCTCTCTCGCTCTCTCTTTCTCCAAAATGTGCACCTGCTTCTCCAGTCTACCGAGTGCAGATGCAGGGGGGGAAATGTGTCTCTCGCCCCCCCTCCCTCCCTTCCGCGCTCGCAACGCTGCAGTATCACATGGGTCAGCGGTTCCGTGAGCGTGGGGACTGTTCGGTGACACTACCGATAAACGCTGAACAGCTCCGCTGGGTCCGATACTGAGCGCGACAAGCAGCCAAGTGCCTTGCAAACGACTACTTGGTATGCGTGCTTGTATGCGTCTCTCTCTTTCTGGGTTGGACCGTTTTGGGTCTACGCGAGCTCCCCTGTCCGCGTCTGGAAAATTTCTGCGCGCTCGTTCGCTTACGTCACCGCAGCCCAATATCACTCGAATAGCAAAAGTCGGAGTGTGCGCCTGCTGGACCCATAGCTGCGCAGCACAGTGAGGTAACCGCAACCGACTGAACCAGGGAAACCGGGTCACCTGATAAAACAGACAGGGAGCTGCTCATTAAATGATCGGAAAGGCACAGAAAGAGAAATCAGAATGGGGGTTCTGGGGCTCTGGTTATGGAGCAGTAACAGATAAGGACGTCCGAGATTACAGAAAGAAGAAATCCTTTAAAATATACTTTGAAACACATGTGCCACGATCTAAAAATGTACAATCTTTGTGCTCATATTGGTTTTATATACTTTTCGCCAACATATTGATTTAATGACAGATGTAACCAAATGAAAAGTACTAAAATACTTTGTAGGCTACATTAAATTAAATTATGCATTGTGAAAAGCACTATGCAAATACATGATTTGAATTATTCATTGTTTAAAGAATTTTTAAGGTGATAGATAGATAGATAGATAGAATTGCAAAAGCATGATGCCTTGTTTATTTCAAAATGTAATTTTCTTTATTATTTATTTTTTCATTTTAGGAATTGCAATTTGCATCCTTTTAATTCAGTCTTCGGTTAAATAAAATTTGACTGAAGTCTTAATTCATTTTAATTCAGAAATTTAAAAATTTGCCATAAACATCTCAAAAGAAGGTGTTGAGTTATTTGTCTATAAATAGCATTTACTTTAAATGTATTTAATTTATTTTTTTTAAATGTAGCAGAAATGGCCATCACATCATTGACCCATATGCATTTACATTCCTGTCCCGTACCACAGGACATCCAAATATGGCAAGGAAATAGATTGAATGTTATTCTAGCCTGGGCAGTTTCCAGGACTACTGGAGAGAGAGAGAAAGAGAGAGAGAGGTCCATCTGGTATTATGGTTTGCCACATGGTGCCAGGCTAAAGAGCCCGTTTAGATGCCCACAGAGCAGCTACAAGAGTGTGAAGTAGCCATGTTGGCACAGAACAGATTAACACACACATGCAAACACATTTACAGATCACAGTTAACAGTTAATCCCGTTGATGATGCTGTGAGTTTGGCTTCTGTGTACCGATGCCAGGATATCAGCACACACACACACACACACACACTCATGGCCCATTAACTGTTATGTCGGTGCCTCCCTAAATGTGACGTCAGAATGACGTCAAATCAGTATGTCAGCACATTCATGGCAGTAGAGGCATTTAGGTTTTATTTCTTCCATCCATTACTACATTAAAATGCAATGCTTAATATAACATATTGAATGCAGTGCGCGTATTTTAGCTATAAACATCGATGTAATATATAAAAATTTAATTTTCACAGCTCTGGGTGAAGGACAATGTCATGGACAGTATAACATAATCTTTCATCGGGACATTGGCCGCCGTTCCCGAAGCTCCCAGTAGAGGGCGCCAGCAATATATCAGCATTTGCTTTCCATCTGGGTGTCATTCCACAGTATGAACAGCAGGTGTCAGTATTTAATAACAATTATTGAAGAGTTTCACATTATAGAAACATTACCACAAACATCTAATGAAAAGAATGGATATAACTGAATTATGGCAACATAACTAAGGACATAAGTTAATAAAGTTTCAATTTCATTTCAAACACTTTTTTAGGAAAGTGAAAGTGTAGCAGTCAGCAGCACGACTGAGGGAGAAAAACAACATTTGATTGGCTGTTTAGGAGGAAGTGGTAACATTTATAAACGTCTATACACAGTATACACATGACAGTGTGACTTTGGTTCCTCTTCCAAAGTACCTTGTGCTATTAATGTTGATGGAGGCGACAATGGAAGAGCAGAGGCTAGGGGAGGGTGGTGGATGAGTAAAGAGAAAAAAAGAGGAGGAGAAATATTTAGATGTTTCTGAGTTGTTTGCAATTGTTTTGTCAACACAATTTGTCATTCTCTGAGGTTTGGAAAGGATGAATTTAGAAAAATATTAATTAACCTCTGTCAACAAAATTTGTAAATGAAGCAAAAAAAAAAGTGCAGTACAATACAACTTACTATTTACAATGGGGGGTTAAGCAAGGAATAATTAAATTGATCAAAAAGTGACAGTAAAGACATTTATAATGTAACAAAAGATTTCTATTTAAAATAAATTCTGTTCTTTTGAACTTTCTATTCATCAAAGAATCCTGAAAAAAATGTATTACAATTTCCACAAAAAGCATTTGTTGCTGTTTTCAGAATTGATGATAAAAAATATTTCCTGAGCAGGAAAGCTGCATTTTAGAATGATTTCTGAAGGATCGTGACACTGAAGACCACTGAAAAGACTGCTGAAAATTCAGCTTTGCCATCACAAAATAACGTTTTTTAATAATGAATATATTAATTTGTTTTATACATTTATAACAAAATAAAAAAAAACTTAATTTAAATTGTAATTATATTTAACAATATTGTGGTTTTATTTTATTTTCGATCAAATAAATGCAGCCTTCATGGTGAGTATAAGACTTCTTTTTTTAAAAATAAAAAATCTTATTGACCCAAACTTTTAATCCTAAGTGTATAACTTTACATGGACAAAGTCCCTATGTCTCATGTTAACACAAATTATATAAATCATATGTCTATACTTTTGAAACATGATGTATGTTAATGTTCATTGCCTTGCCTTGTGTACTTCATTGGAATAATTTTTTTTTAAATCACTAGTTATCAACATGCCACAAGTGCTGTCGGTATTGCATGCAGAACATTCCTTTAACAACACAGATAACTTAAAATATTTGTGTGTTGGTCAAAAGACAGGAGCCCAACATTGGAAATTTTATGAGGGCAGGATCTGTGTGTGTGTTCATGAGGTGGCTTACTCAGCTTCTGAGATTCGCAGCACAGGTGAGCTGAAGTGGGAGGTGGCTGGAGCTGAACAAGCGCTTAAATAATGCACAGCATTATTGGATGAAGAATCCAGCTCTTCTCCCTGACTGGCTGTTTGTCTTTTGGCTACAGTCAGGCTGGTGGGCACCAGTGCCGGCATGACGTCAGTGCTCAGCAATGATGATCCACAGCACGCCATGTTTTGCATGTGCTGACAAAACACCTCCAGCATTTGGACTTCTAGATAGCCGTTCAACATGGAGTTGGTGAGCCTTCTCTCCCAGCCAGGACCCTGAACGCTTTCCATGACAAGATACTCCTCGTCCTGCTGGGTCAAAGCCTCTGCCTGTTGACCTGCTTCCAGAGAGGGTTCCAGAGAGCTCAGGTCCTGCGATTGTAGCAGTGGCCCAGCGTCTGTTGGGTTGAGCAGGTCTGGGTTATGAGGACTGCAGTGCTCCAGCCGGTCACCAGCAAGCCGGAGGTCTGGATAGTTCTTGCAGAAGCTGGGACAGCACCAGGAGCAATACAGCATCATGCCCAAGTGATCCTCCCCGCTACAGCTGAGAATGGGCATAGCGTTGCTGGGTGCAGAGGCTCGGTGCTGCCCTTGCTTTTTCAGGCATTCGGGCCTGCCAGCTGACAGGAAGAGAAACATGTCAGGCACTGCTATAACAGCCTCATCTTAACAAAAACTGTGAGGAAACTTGAGGGAAAGCCCAGAGTCTGAAGCAAAGAGTCTTAATTCACTGAGTGACTGTTTGAATGTCTCCATACAAATGCTGCTTTTGTGCAATTCACTTAGACACTCAGCTAAATGAGGAAGCACTTGGAAAAGTTTGACAAAATGTTCTTATTTAGGTTGGATTTCTTTCTACTTCTTCAAACATCCTCTTTTGCATTGTCATAGCTGTAAGCTGAATTGGAATATTAGCAAAGATGCTTATTTTGTTATACACTGTTGCACATTATTATCACTTAAAGTCGACATGCAAATTACATTCTGATCATCTTTTCTTCTCTATTGCAAAGTGTACCTTAGTTAACGAGTCAAACAAGAAAAAAGAGGGTGGAATTTTGTCAATGTGGAATTGATTGGATCGTTGTCTTGTGAGTTGATGCAGTCTCATGTGATCGACTGGTTGTTGAAGGTTATTGTTGTTGAGAGGGGAAATTAATGTTTTTGATTAAACGTAAGGGCACATGAATCTTAAAAAAAAACAGTGATGTGCATGGATATATCTGTGATATTTCATGAAAAATAAGAATTGTTCATCTTGATTGTTTCATGGTGACTTTAAATGCATAGTTCACCCCAAAATAAACGTTTTGTGTTCATTTACTCACCCTCATGTCATTTAAAAACCTGCATACATATTTCTTTCTGCTATGTAACACAGAAGATAATGTTTTGAAGGGCTCAGTGTTTTTTGTCTATAAAAAGAAAGTTGTCTTGGACCCCATTTATTTACATTGTATGGATATTCAGTTGACAAATTCTTCAAAAAGTCTTCTTTTGTACTCTGAAAATCATACAGGTTTGTAATGACTTAAAGGGGTCATATGATGTTGCTAAAAAGAACATTATTTGGTGTAATGAAATGTGTTTATGCGGTTTAAGGTAAAAAAAAAAAAAAACATTATTATTTTCCCCATACTGTACATTATTGTTTCTCCTCTATGCCCCGCCTTTCTGAAACGCGTCGATTTTTACAAAGCTCATCGGTCTGAAAAGCGAGGTGTGCTCTGATTGCCCAGCTATCCAGTGCGTTGTGATTGGCCCGCTTTGTCCACGGTGAAAGCCGATCCGGCGATGCACAGCGCGATGTTGATGTATTTCCTCAGCGACCAGCACGGATCAGCTCCAGGCATGACGAAGCGGATATCGTCCTCTTTTGGAAGGCCAAACAAATTAGTTTCGCTTTTCACAACACACAGCGCCTTCATGACATGGCAGCGGCGGCGGCAACAACAATACTACAGCGAGAATAAAAGTTGCGCCTTCTTTCTTTGCGTGAACATTTGGGCGGCGTTATGCAAATCTTCCCACATCGTGACGTAGACATGTGGGGGCGTGTTTTAGCAGTTTTAGGTAGGCGTGGCTGACTCTTTAACTTTCATAAAGAATATCTCTTTGGATTTGAGACTTTAGTCTTTGCAACTTTACAGATCTTCTTTATGCACCAAGAGCTTGTAACACTCCAAAGAGAAAGGAAAAATTTAAATCGCATCATATGACCCCGTTAAAAATGTTAATTTTGTACATTCTGCATTTATAACTGTTCTGTATACGCTACTCAATTTATGTGGCTTTTCAATCTGCGGGCTAAAATGCTCAGCAGCATCACACTTCCCTCCTAAAATTTATTTTTACATATACTGACTGTTCCCAGGACCTGGGCCACATTCGTATTCTATAATTAATTTTCCTCCATTGTTCAAATAAAATAGCTAGATTGCTTTACCTGGCATAAAAACAAACATCTCCCAATGCCATCCGTCAGGTGATCATGAGTTTATTTTTAGACAACTTCATCCTAATAACCCAGAATGGTCTCTCACCTCTCACAGTTCGTGGTGTCAGAGGAGATCTGGCAGCGGCGTTCGTTGTGCAGGGGTCAGGACGGGTCGTGGGGGTGGGTAAGTGTGTGTGAGTACGTCCATCATGATTTGTGATGTCTTCTGTGCAGTTCAGAACATAAAGGAAAGCTTCTCCGAGCATGATAGTATTTCTATAGTCTTTGATGATAGCCACCTACACAGAAAAGCACAGCTCTAGCTTCAAATGAATCAACATTTTAATACTTACTAAAAAAACAGAGCATAATCAAACAGAACATCAAGCATAAATTAAATCAAACTGAAATGAGGAATTTACCAGAACTGAATGAGTTATGGAAACTTCACACACACACACACACACACACACACACACACACATACACACTGAACGTACTGACTGCACTTCCTTCCTCTATAAATGATTTAGATTAGCAGAATCTACAAATTAAATGACAAAATTTAAAGCTATAGTTCATCCAAAAATTACAATTCTATTATCATTTACTCACCCTTGGATCAAGTTGATCCAAATTTGTATGCATTTCTTTCTTTTGTTGGGCACAAAAGAAGATATATTGAAGAATGTTGGTAACCAAACAGTTGATGGTAGCCACCGACTTCCACAGTATGGAAGAAAAAAATATACTATGTGAGTCAGTGGCTACCATCAACTGCTTGTTTACCAGCATTCTTCAAAATATATTTTTTTGTGTTTAACAGAACAAAGATCATAAAGGTTTGGAATAAGTGAAGGGTGAGTAAATTATGACAGAATTCGTTTTTGGTTAAAATTTCCAAAGACTTTAAGAATTTAGAAGATTACTACAATTTTATCACTGTAATCAGATCAATCAAATAGGCCTAGGCTACCCCAAATATACTGTCCAAATCCTTTAGACAACTAGTGAACAAAACACCAGCATATAATTCTATAGTCACAACTGTCTATTTATATAGGCTATATAATAAAAGAAGCTTACCAAATGTTTTAGAGTGGGATTCCTTGTAGGCCTATGGCTGCAGAAACAGAAATTTCAAGAGTGACAGTAATAGTCAGCAATGTCCAATCTATAGTGTCACTTTTGGATAGTTTATCTATCTATCTATCTATCGATGGCTGAGATGTTTTCTCTGGTCTGGTGTCTCTGCTCTGTGTAGCAACAGAGGAAGTAAGCAGTTATATATCTCTTGCACACACACACACACACACACACACACCCCGCACCCAAACACTTACACAGATTAGGCCTCTGCTTGAATAAAGCAGAAGTGAGAAAAGTCTTGTGGCTTCCCTTCTCTATTACAGATTGCCACATACTAACTGCAATTTATGTTGCATTGTATTTGCACTTCAGCATGTTTTCATAGAAAGAGCTCATAACCAAGGCAAGCAGATACATCTGCTCACCTTCTTCAAAAAAATACAGTCAGCAATTAGTGAACTTCACTGAGGCAGAGATGCTGTGGCCATACAGCGCATACAGACATAGTTATGAAGGAGAGTCTGACTTTATTACTGATCTTAAACGGTAAGCTATTCCTCCTCACATCAGTACTGTATGGTAGAGCTTAATTTGGCGCAGAAGGCACATCAAACTATAGGTTTTTAACGTGTTGGAAGGGGAACTTCTTACGGGAAGGTGCGCCGTTGGATTTACCTCAGGATTTCGCGCGTAAAAGCACAGCGGAGGTAATAATCTGCCTCGTCGGTAGCGGACCCAGACGCCCGCTGATTGGACAAGCGGAACGTCAGTCACGGCGTGGCCCCGCCCCCACCCTCCCATTCAACCACTGGCTCTAATGTAGCCCTATGTTTACTACAGAATTAGTGCATAGCGGACGACAGTCTCCTGAACTGTGAACTTCGAATCACTAAAGATAACCTGTTAGTTTTGCATAAAAGAAGAAAAATATCCCAAACTCAACATGCCCAAGAGAAAGGTATGTAGAAAAGCCGAGCGCGGCGTACGGCTACACTTTTGCCCTTACTAATCAGTCGTGAAATTAGGAAGCCCTCGAGACAATGTTTTTTTAATAAAAAGCCAGGCGACTTCTTTAGAATTAGTGGGCAGGTAAAAAATCGTTGTCAATTTTGCGATTTTTCCCGCCGGATCGCGGTGTTTTTGTCGACGGTGGTGCGTTAAGCAGGAGGGTTTTAGTGGAGCAGCGCTGTGCTGAAGCTCGGCTTGATCTCATGCCCGTGGAACCGCAGCCATGCTGCCCTCTCTCTCTCTCTCTCCATCTCCAACACAGCGCGACGCGAAAACCGACGATTATAAGCGCAATCGTGGCTCAGTCGCCGTCGAATGGTGATTAAAAAATAGCTGGATAGCTCTAATTTTCTGAATGGTGGCAATTTTGCGAAAAGACGGTCGCGTTTTTAAACAATTTTAATGCATTTTCTTTGTTCGCCGTGGAAGAGGAGTGTCATGACGCCTGCTTGCCGCCAGGTGGCAGCGCTGAGGCGGGATCATCGCGCCCCTCCTCCTTACTCAAATGTGTGGAGCCCCTGTCATGAAATGCCTCCGTGAAAAATAATAAATAAAAAAATCGGCGCACCATTTTGCGCTGCTGTCCGCTGACAAATAAACTTATTCACGAATCTTCAGCTAAAGCTCATTGAAGCGTTAATAAACGAAAAAAACGCATGTTTTGGCAAGCCAGCATGTTGCTCACATTACAAACGTGCAGAACAGCACATCCCAATGTTTCTACAAGTTTCCTTTTTGTTTTTCCCGCCCTTTATGTTAATAAAATCATTGCTCATGTTCTAACTTGTGATATTTGTTTTGCTGATTTGCAGGGAACTGATGGAGAAGTCAAGGAGGAGGTGAGAAAGGAAAATTATAAAAAATATCTAAAGCAATTATGGATTGCATATTCAAGTAATCCAAACCAGTACATATGCATTACTTTATATATACATTTACATTTATTTATTTAGAAGGAACTTTTATCCAAAATCGAATTACAAACAAGAAACACCACAAGTAATTTGTCATAAGAGCCAATGATATTTGTAGTACACTGTGCCAAGTTTAAAGTATAAACTCGTTAAGTACACAAACTAGAAGTGACATGAGGACAAGGAACAATTCTTTATTTTTAATAAATAGGATTTGCAATATAGAACTGTTTTCTTGTACTTGTACTTATCATTTGTTTTTTTCTTCCTCTTGTAGCCTCAGAGAAGGTCTGCTAGACTATCAGCGGTAAGTTATTTTGTTATTAAAGAGATTTTTAATGTTACCATTATATCATTATTTTGTTTTTAAAACTTTTCTGATCTCAAAAGACTTCAGGAACTTTAAATATAGCTTGGAAATAGTTTTTAGCACTTCTTGTGTTAATTGACAATTGAAATCCTACAACCAACACTTGTTGGATTTCAACCTACCACTGATCTCAGAGCAACAAGGTCAGAAAACATAATATCTGCCCAAGTTTTTTTTTTTTTTCAGCATAGTTTTGCCAGTCATTTAAGAAGATGTGCTGAATTCAGGATAGAGCAAAACAACATAGGCCATTCTGTGCATTATTTCAACTATTTATTTGAACGTGTATTGTTTAGATATCCTTTTATATATCAAAAAGTAAGTTTGTGAATGAATCCCTTCAGAAACCAACACCTCCAAAACCTGAACCCAAACCGAAAAAAACTCCCAAGGTATGTACACTTTTCATAAACACACTTTTGTAATGATGCTCGTGTGTCACTCATCTCCATGCTTTGGTGTGTAATCTCATACGTATTGCTCTATATTCATTCTTTTGCTCTGTCGTTTCCTCTCTGGCAGAAAGAGAAGGAAGTGAACGATAAAAAGGAAGACAAGAAGGCAAAGGCAAAGGCTGAGGAGTCCAAGGAGGAGAACCAATCAGAAAATGGGGAGACTAAGACCAATGAGGTATATATGTATATACAATAACAGTCTACCTCAAATCAGTGTCTATCATACATAGACATGTCAGGCCATGATGCTCGTAATGTTTTATTGAATATTTTCGAATGAGATTGCCAAAGTACTTAGTAACACAGTTAAAATAATTGTCCAGAAAGACACTGACAGCCTAAACTAAGGAGAATTTTCTAAACCTGACCTCCACTATCTGTAAAGAAAGATTCTGATTGGTGCAGAGGCAGTCCTGGGGCCAGTTGCAAAAACTTAGCCTCTATATTAAGACAGTGTCTTAAGAACTAGTTTAACCAAGGGGTAATCAGTCTTATATTTTGGATTCAGCTTAGACTAATCTAGGTTTTAATGTAACCGAATTTTAAACATTTTGACCAGTCTTAAAGAACAAAATTAGATGACTAACTTTTAAGACTAGTCTAAACCTTTTATGCAGCTGGCCCCTGCTTGATGCTTATTGGTTTGTCCTTTTTATTACACAGGTTGAGAAAACTCCAGACGAGGCGGCAGAGGCCGAGGAGGACCCGAAGACAGAGTAGCACCACGCCTGTCCATCCATCCGTCCATCCTTTCCCCTCTTTCCTTTATCTTCCTCTCTCTTTCCCAATATTCTCTCTCCCTCTCCAGCTCTCTCAACAACCTCCTCTCTGCCCATCACCACCAGAGGAATATTTTTATCAGCGAATTTGTAAATACTGGTTCAGGTTTTTAGCACAAAAAACAAAGCTGACTAAACGAGTCTTGTGTTCGGCCGCAGCTGTATCAGGTGTCTACAACACGAGAGGTGTGAAAAAAGGCGGCGTCTTTCTTTCGTTTTGTTGATTTTCTGTTTTTATCTCTTCTTTCTTTTTTTTCAAGCGGATTTGCTTGGTTTTGGAGTGGGAGGTGGGAGGAGGCTCTCAGTCTGTATGTCCGTTAGTGCTCGTGATGTTGCTCTGGAGTCTGTGATGTTTCTGTATGGGGTTTGTTTTATTTTTCTTTTAAACGTAATTGATTGTCTTTAAGAAAGAGGAACGAGTTCAACAAATGTAGAAGAAAAGAGAGAAAACAACTAAAGACAAACTGCTGGTCTGTAGCTTGGTTTTGGAGTGGGAGGTGGGAGGAGGCTCTCAGTCTGTATGTCCGTTAGTGCTCGTGATGTTGCTCTGGAGTCTGTGATGTTTCTGTATGGGGTTTGTTTTATTTTTCTTTTAAACGTAATTGATTGTCTTTAAGAAAGAGGAACGAGTTCAACAAATGTAGAAGAAAAGAGAGAAAACAACTAAAGACAAACTGCTTACATTCCAGGTTCAGCATTAGATGGTGACTCCTGGCTTTTTAAGAATCATACCACCTTTGCAATTTGTTGAAACATAACTGGGCTTCGTTAGGAGGCCGGAAAAACCCCTTCTGTTGTTATAGAGGACTTTTTTGAAATGACGGGATTCAAAGAAAACGAATTTAAAGCGTTTTTTGGAATTTTTTTAACACTGAAAATGCATCTGTGAAAAAGTACTTGGTGTCCCCTAATAATGCTCTCGGTCTCACTCAATAAAAATCCATCATTGGAATTTTCCTCATAATGTCTGCTGTGGTCTTTTACACTGACTGTATATTATACACTTGTAAGTTATTATTATTAAGGTATTATATACTTGTTTCTATGCATATGCTGTTCTATAATCAGTTATTATCTGTTAATAAGTGGTTGGTGCAATATATATACTCGTATAACTCATAGCAGACTTCACAATTGGTTCACACTGCATTTATATCTTAACAAATGATCCTGAGACTAACAGACCCTAAATGCAAATATAAGTTATATAAGACAAAATAGGTTGTTGCTCTGAATTCTGTGATGTTTCTGTATGGGGTTTGTTTTGTTTTTCTTTTTTAAACGCAATTGATTGTCTTTAAGAAAGAGGAACGAGTTCAACAAATGTAGAAGAAAAGAGAGAAAACAACAAAAGATGAACTGCTTACATTCCAGGTTTAGCATTAGATGGTGACTCCTGGCTTTTTAAGAATCACCACCTAAGTACACAACAGCTGAGACTAACAGACCCTAAATGCCAGTATAAATTATGGCTCGACTAATATTCATAATACAGAATAGGTTTTTACTCTGAAGGTCTTTGCATATAAATGCCACATTCTTCTGCTTATGGGTGAGCTAATGTCCTTTGGAATCATTTATACTCTGTTGTCAGATGAAGACAAAGCTTTTTCTCAAGATTTAAAAAGATTAATTTTCTAACTATTTTCCAGCGATTAAAATTTATTAAGACTAAACAGGCCTTGAAATATGCTGGGATGATAAGGGACTTAGATGAGATAAATGAAATGACCCACTCTTTGTTTATTTGTATATTTTCCCCTCCCCAATTTTATTGGTGTTACTTTCTTTCTTATTTATTTGCACTTATGATTGCTGCTATAAATGTATATTTAGTGTATCATATTCAATTAAAAAAGGTTCTGAGATAAAGGGGAAAGAAAGCATAAAAAGGATTCGGAGAAAACAACAGTCATCAGGTAAACACTTTGTGGCTATAGAAAAAACGCTTTTTTGAATTTAGAGCGTAATAAAAGGTGAGAGCATCTCTCTGTCATTAAAACTGCACACAAATGCATTCAGACAGCTTCGAAAGCTATGATTCTAACTCTTGCTGTGTCTGTAGTTGATGAACGAACAGAAGCATCCATGACCTCTTAAGTTCATGAATCATCTGAGAGGCAACAGACTGACAGCCTATAAATATTCAGTTTAGCCCTGCTTTTCATAGCCACGCAGAAAACATAATTTCAGGACAAAGACATTTTGAGTGTTTACATTTTAATAACTTTTTTGTATTAAATCACAGGTTTAATGCACATGATCCCAATCAATAAAAAAATATTGAAAAACAACATGATATTCACCAACCCAGAATAAATTATTTCTGTATGCATCCAACATTTTGTTAAAGATCTAAAAGGTATGATGGTTGTATTTTAACATTTATTCGATATATGCATCTTATATAATTGTATTACGTAATATTTATGAAACCATACCTTACATAACACATGTATATGGCACAGTAATTGTAGTATGGAACATTTCATTGTGAAGATTTTATGTTTCACCCACACACGCGACCTGTGATCGATGAGACGATGTTGAACATGAAACAAGTCATTTTTTATTGCAATACAACAGCTCTGCTGTTGGGTTCAATAAATCACCCAACTGTACGCCATGCAAAATGTCCGCCCGTGGAAATGGTGAGCTCACCTGTGCGCTCTCAGTGCGCCGCTGGCGGAAGCGCGCGGTACTGCGGTGCACCGGCGCATTGCCGCCGCGCGGGGGCGCTCAAACAAAGCAGCACGAGCGGCGGCTGCAGGCCGAGACGCTGAATATGCATCTTATATAATTGTATTACGTAATCTTTATGAAACCATACCTTACATAACACATATGTATATGGCACAGTAATTGTAGTATGGAACATTTCATTGTGAAGATTTTATGTTTCACCCACACACGCGACCTGTGATCGATGAGACGATGTTGAACATGAAACAAGTCATTTTTTATTGCAATACAACAGCTCTGCTGTTGGGTTCAATAAATCACCCAACTGTACGCCATGCAAAATGTCCGCCCGTGGAAATGGTGAGCTCACCTGTGCGCTCTCAGTGCGCCGCTGGCGGAAGCGCGCGGTACTGCGGTGCACCGGCGCATTGCCGCCGCGCGGGGGCGCTCAAACAAAGCAGCACGAGCGGCGGCTGCAGGCCGAGACGCTGAGAGCAAATACAGCGCAGGCCGCTCTTAGCAAGAGGAGACCTCCCCACGAACCTCCACCCACCGCCTGGACCGGGCCATGGCGGCGGAACCATGCTCGCAGATTGAAGCCGGTGGGCAGCACTCGTTTCTTCCGCGTCTTTATCGCTAGGAAGACTTTAAGCACTGCTTTAGCATTAGCCTTCGAGGCTAAGCTAGGCTAAGCTAAAGCTAACGACTGGTGTTGTTGTGTTTCTCTCTCTGCAGAACTTTATTACCTGATCGCCAGATTCCTGCAGTCTGGACCATGTCAGAAATCCGCTCAGGTGAGGCCGATAGTGGCGTGTGAGTGTCGGTGTGTAGCAGCGAGTGTGTTACGGTGTGTGTAACCCTTGTGTGTTTCTGCAGATGCTGCTGCAGGAGCTGCACGAATACGAGGTGGGTTTCATCCCTCTTCTCCCACTCAAACCCGTTTTTCTCTCTAATATCCCAACATCAGCATATCCTCCTCATGCCAACGCGGCTGCGTGTCTAAATCCTGCGTGTGGTGTGTTTTTTTCCCCCGCTGTGTGTGTGTAGATCATCCCGAAGCGCTGGAGCTGGGATGGAAAGCAGTTTAAGCGAAGCTTTGAAGACTGGGTGAGATTAAATCAACTCTATCGCACACACACGCATGTGAAATTCAGAACCAAACTCTCACAGGTGCTTGGCTCACTTATATTACAGCGTGTAAAACTGAAAAAGCGCTGAATTGAGGGAGCTGTGTTGGCGGTAGGAATATCGTCTATAATATACACGAGGATTGGTTTTGGTGTGGGAAAGTTTTAATTTCGGGAATCGAAATAAAAATATGTGTTTTGAAATGAAAGGCTTTGTGCGTGCCGGCCAGAGGCGTTACGGCAGTGCAAACAGAGCGAGAGGGGATTGGTGGGTTGCTGCGTCACTTAAAGGCGGCAGCCAATCAAACATCAGTTGCTACTTAAGACACTAGGAAGATGGGTGGAGAAGACTTCTGATTGGCTGATACGAGGTGGACGCTTATGTGTGGAGGGAACGGTGGTCTTTCAGGAATGCGCATAAATAAATAAGGATTGTTTTGGCAAAATTCACGCTAGTTTGAAGACTAATAATATTATGTAACATGTTATTGCAACAGTTTTTTCTATATACACTATTGTTCCCTGTTCTTTTTCTATTCTATTTGTTTTCTTTTTATTATAAAAAAATGACCCTCTTAACACTAGCGTTCCCTATTCTTATTCTAATCTATCTACTTGTTTTCTTTTTATTATAAAAAAATGACCCTCTTAACACTAGCGTTCCCTATTCTTATTCTAATCTATCTACTTGTTTTCTTTTTATTTATTATTTAAAAAAAAAACCTTGCTATGTGTACTGCGTTAGGCTAACTGAGACTTGTCACAGCACTTACATATTATTGTTCTTTTGTTGGTTTTGATTGCTTCTATAGTCCATATTTGTAAGTTGCTTTGGATAAAATTTGATGCAATTCAGCTTTGCTGTGCCTCTTATGGTTTATTTATCAAATACCTCCATGTATGTTTTAGGTCTTGTTAAATCAGCACATACCTGCGGATTACCTGTTGCATGTGTGTGAGCAGATTGGCCCATTGATAGATAAACACATTCCTCCCAGTGTTCCTGGAGTCCACAGTTTACTGGGCAGTGGGCGACAGTCATTACTACGGACAGCAAAAAGTGAGATGCACACAATCACTATATACAGCAGCAAACAATGAGAAGCAACAAAGATGAGAGAATAGCGTACATGATTACACAAACACTTTCCCTCACATTCATTTTCTCCCTCTAACACAGATAAATATTTGACAAACAGTTGTTCTCTCTCAGGTTCTTCTCTTACAGTATGGAGTGGTTCTGCAGTAGTTGCCTTGCACAGGGGACGGCCCCCAGAACCACCTCTCAACTGTGCCAAACCACCAAATATAGGTGAGTCCTGTTCTCCAAAATGCTGTGTTGTGTTCTGGCACTGCTGTTTTTGGGTTAAGTTTCAGGAGTCACTGGTGGGTTTGTGAACATAGAGGGAGTCCCCGCTTTCCAAATGAAAATGGTGCTTCATGATTGCTGATTAAAGTCGGCATGATAAGAATTCACCCTATCTATTTTTAATTAATTACTTTTTTAAATAATATTCAATTCAAATATAATAATTTGATTTTATGATGAAATTATCAGACTCTCTCTGGCAATGTATGCAAAAATTGTCCAATCATTTAAGTCTGCTTAAACCTTCCACAATCAATTGCAAGCTCACATTCATTTAGAGTGCAATTAGTGCTCACAGAGATTTGACGATACGAGTATCGATACAGCTGGCCCTGTATCGATATTGTGGCACGTGTGCAGCAGTGGACCACGCTTAATTTGAATACAAGAACACCGTTTAAAATGGAGTAGAAAAGTGCGAGGTTTCTAAAAAATAATTAATAGAGCATAGTATATAGGCTACAGCAAGGTTTAATCTAGCCGCAGAGGAACACAACCGGGGTTGCCTGATATAAAGAGACGTAATCCCCAAAACAGAGCTTCCCACTTGCGCAATACGGAAATATCTGCTAAGTGTGAAACTTATTTTTGTCAACCTGGCAACCATGTGCATGCACTCTCTCTCCACTGTGGATAAACACGCTTGCTTTCTGAAAACACCGGTAAGCT
>NW_015642817.1:214636-217955 GCF_001515625.1 Sinocyclocheilus rhinocerous
ATAACCTAACAGCAATGTAAGTGATTTTTTTATACATTAGTATGAGTACATTACAATATAAATTTATTATGACGAGTACATTATTATTTATGGGCTTAAAAACAAGTTGCAAACAATCAGAATATTGTACCTGGTTGGGAGTGCCCAATGTAACATGAAACATATGCCATTACCTACATTGTACTGTGGTACAGTTATGGAGGCCCTTCATAATGCAGAGGTCAGCTGCCTGCTCTGCCAATAGTTAGAAATGGCCCTATAGTGTGCAGTGTTTAATAAACAGTTGTTTTACTCAATTCTGCTGAGGTGAAATTCAGTGCAGTCCTGTATCATGATACATATCATATTGTGGCCTCTGTATCGTGATACGTATCTGTATCGACTTTAAAGGCCAGTCACCCTACCTTTTCCCTTCTATTGACTTCCATTTATACGCATGCAAATGCGATCATGCAAATTTTACTGGGTTCCAAAAACTTCAAGTTTGGTGAACTTTGCCCTGTGAATTCGTATCATGAAGACATGTGACCAACAGAAGTTTGATACGTCACTGTGTTACTCAATTAAACAAATGCAAACTTCAAATTTGCAGAGTTACGGTAAACTGGAGAAGATTGCACATTTTTACATTTTACAAGTATTATATTTTGAATATTTTTTTGAAAGTGCCGCAGATTGTAAAGTCATATTACAATATAGTGTCTGTTTGTCTAGTTTGACCGTAGCTTAATGCTGGATGTTAGCATGTTTTAATTTAGTGGCCCAGTAATGTCCTTTAGTGTAGCCCAACTATAATTTCTTATATTTTGTGGTGGGAGTTGATTGTAATCTTTCTAAATCTCACTGCTCAGTGTCAATCATGGGTGCTCGCCAAAAAACAGGAGTGGCACGATTTGGCCACGCCGTCCCCTCCTGTACCTATCAGCACATGAAGATGCATCGAAGGATTCTGGGCCATCTCTCATCAGTGTACTGTGTGGCGTTTGACCGCACTGGGTGGCGCATTTTTACGGTAAATGCATCTGATCAGAATATTGCATCCGGGCCTGATTTTGTCATAAAAAGTGTGTTGCGTAATATTGTTAATGTTAAAAAATAATTGAAAAATAACATGACAACCCAGGAAACACTGTTTTGTGTCTTGTAGTTTTTTAATATGTTTTATGTGCGCTTGTAATCAAGGTTTATTCACATGTCTCTGTCAGGGTTCTGATGACTGTCTAGTGAAGATCTGGGTGACGGATGATGGCCGTCTCCTAACCACTCTGCGTGGACACGCGGCAGAGATTTCAGACATGACCGTGAATTTCGAGAACACGCTCCTTGCTTCCGCCAGCTGTGACAAGGTCATCCGCGTGTGGTGCCTGCGTACCTGTGCACCTGTGGCAGTGTTGCAGGGGCACACAGCCTCTATCACCTCCATACAGGTGTGTGAACACAAGTTTTCTTTATAAAGTCACTGTGTGAGTGAAGCATGGTACTATGTTCTTTTACACGCAAGCAGTTCATGATCTGGTGATTTCAGTGGTTCACGGTAAATGCTGCTCCACACAAGCTTCAACTCTGCATCTGCTCTGAACTTGGGTCACTTGCATTTGGGAGCCAACATGTGCCAACCATATACCCAAACTTCTAATAAGAAGCTTACAAACTGGCTGTTGTCAACAAAATAAATTTTTGGGCTCTTGCATTTTCCCCTTGTTAAAACAAATGCTAAATGGTTTAATGTTCGAAAATGAAGAAATTAAAATGGCCATAAATATTAGTATTGTACTTTTACAGTTATATTGTAAAATAAAATTATCTAATTTTTTCTGTTGTAATTCATTGTAAATTTAATATTAATAATAATACATTCTTTTTATGTTGACATGTAATCACAAAAACTTACAAACCGTACAAACACACAGCACAGCAAACCTGTTTTTTTTTTGTTTTTGTTTTTTTATTAAATCACTTTTTATATAGAAATCAACTTTTTTTTTTTAATCCAAAAATTCAACAGGCACTATTAATTCAAATGATTTAGTTTGTATTTGAAAGGATTTTTCTTTCTATCTCTGCAGTTTTCTCCATCAGCATTAGGTTCCTCTCGGCATCTGGCCACCACTGGAGCTGATGGGATGGTGTGTTTCTGGCAGTGGAACTCACTCAGTATGAAGTTTGAGTAAGTGTCATTTGTCCATTTTCAATGACCCAATTCTGCTCATGTCATTAATTCAATGTTTTTACATAGAGCAAATTTGCAACAAGTCATGTGTTTGTGTTTGCAGTGATCGGCCTGTGAAGTTTATGGAACGTTCTCGTCCCGGAGTTCAGATATCCTGCAGTTCCTTCAGCTCTGGTGTGTTTACCCACACTCACACTCTAACTCTCTGATCAATTGTCATACACTTTTCTCATGTTTATTTATTATAGTATCATTATTGTCTCATGATCAGACAATAAATAAAAAGTTAGAATATTGTGTTCTTTGATTCCAGGGGGATTGTTTCTGGCCACCGGAGGGACGGACCACATGATCAGAGTTTACTACCTCGGCACAGAGATGCCTGTGAAGTTTTCTGACCTGGACTCCCACACGGTAAGAGTGAGAGACGTAGAGAAGAAATCCAGTAGGCAGACAAGAAGGCAAGAGAGATGGAGTATCGCAAAAGAAAATAATGGCCGGAAAAAGCAGAACTTGTATTGTCAGGGTGTCCGCAGGGTCTTTAAAAGTATTAAAAGTTGATAAATCAATTTAGAGAAAATTTAAGGCCCTTAAAAAGTATTAAAATGTCTTAAATGCCATTTTCCAAGGTATTAAATTTTGTATAATCTTTTCATTATGTATATTTGTCCGAATAGTGGGGTTCTGTGTAGTTTATTTCTGGAATCCCACAAGAATTGACGTCATCTCTTACTGTGCCCACTGACTTACTGAGCTGCTGCGTGATAGCGCGGTGCTTGTTGATCCCGCTCTTGCTGAATTTCTGACCATTACCGCATGCTCCCATCTGCTCCCACGATTTTTGTGTCCGCTCCCGCAAACATTCTAATATTGTATATAATTTTCGCGCATCAGGGCGTCGCTATCAATATGTGGGGTATTTTAATCCTCTTTGAATGAGCGCTCGCAGTCGCAGTTCACTTTCACTTTCGATTTCGCGATTGCGCGCGCGCTGTGTAAAGGGAGCACATCTTACGATAAAAGATATTTGTCAATGAGCTCAGGATCTGTTGAGGAGCAAATCCTCCCAACACTTCAGTTATCTCTCCTTACTTTTGACCCGTGATCAGTCAAATCTGACTTCTGCAGCTCGTGTTGGATGCAGGGTTG
>NW_015642817.1:217965-228490 GCF_001515625.1 Sinocyclocheilus rhinocerous
TTGGGTTGCATTGGTTAGTCACTCAATTAATTCTCTTGTGCTTCGTTCTCCCCCTTCTGAATTATGTTGTATTTATAAGGAGTTATCACAAAGTAAGTCTGTTTAGTTGTGCTATCTTACAATCAATATATAGTAAATGTAAGTTAAAGTGTCGCCGATGTAACCGGTTAAAACTTGGAGTGGCGATGAGGTCTTAAAATGTATGGAAAGAGTCTTAAAAAGGTATTAAATTTAACTCCATGATTCCTGTATATACCCTGATTGTAGACTGGAAAATGAGGAACATGTTAAAAATTAAAGTTTGAATGTCATAACTGTATATTGTGCTGACTTAGAAGTACAACAATGTTTTTGTTTTACAGGATAAAGTTGTAGCTATTCAGTTTTGCAATAACACCGACAGGTGAGTTTATTATCAGCGTTCACTATGTGCTTCCTTTTGTGTTTGTTCATTGGGATGTACCTTTTGTCTTTACTCTGGGTGTTTTTAACTCTGTGTTTGTGTTTTGGCTGCCTCTGTATCCAGTCTCAGGTTTGTGAGTGGTAGTCGGGATGGTACGGCTCGGATTTGGCATTACCAACAGCACGAATGGAAGAGTACCGTGCTGGACATGAGCGCCAGATTACCAGGGTCAGTATGTGTACATATATCTGTTAACTGTGGGAACAGCCAGGGTTTCTGAAGCACAGTTGGGACCAAATCTAATTACATTAACATTAAATGTTGTTCTTTTGAAAAATAAATCTATTTGGTTCTTCCGTTATGTGTATTTTTTACATCTGTGTGGACATATGTATTGTGTTCACAGGAGTGCTGTGATATCAGGCGATGACAAATCGACCAAGTTGGTGGTGACCATGGTCGCGTGGGATCGTTACGATCGCTCCATCATCACAGCTGTTTCAAACTGCCTCCTCAAAGTCTGGAACTCAGCAAATGGCCAATTACTACATGTGCTGTCGGTATGTGTGCATGCATGTGAGGCAGAATTCAGTCTGTTCCTTTGGGTTCCTGTTTTTGTAATTCTAAAGAGGCGCTTCCTATGATTTATTGCCCATTATGTATGGATCATTTATGCAAATGTTCCTCTGTTCGTAGGGTCATGATGATGAGGTGTTTGTTTTGGAAGCACACCCCTTTGACTCACGAATCTTGTTATCAGCTGGTCATGATGGTAACATCTACATCTGGGACCTCAGTAAAGGCCTCAAGATCAGAAACTTCTTCAATATGGTGAGATGACGTTTCAATTCTAAAAAGTTCACCAATTTTAAAAGTAGTTGACATAAAAGATAAGAAACTACTCTTCAAAAGTTTGGGGTAACAAGTAGAGAAGAAATTAATACTTCAGCAACTTAGGATGTATTAATTCGATCAAAAGTGGCAAAAGATGTTGATAATGTTCCAAAAAAGACTTATATTTCAAATTAATGCTGTTTTTAAACATTCTTTTAATCGAAGAATCCTAAAAAAAAATTTATCAGTTTTCATAGAAATATGAAGCAGCACGACTGTTTTCAACTGTAATAAGAAAGAATCATTTGACACTGAGGACTTGAGTAATGGCTGATGAAAATTCATCATTGTCATCACAGGAATAAATTGCATTTTAATTTATATTAAAATCATTATTTTAAACTATAATGATATTTAACAATATTGTTATATTTTTTACTTCATTTTTGATCAAATAAATGCAGCCTTGGTGAGCATAAAAGACCTCATTCAAAAACAGTAAATAATTTTACCAACCCCAAATTATTAAACGGTAGTGTCTAGATGTTGATAGAAATGCTGCTCATCACAGAAATGTAATTGTTTTCTCTTTCTCTATTTTTCTGTGTTAGATTGAAGGCCAGGGTCATGGTGCTGTGTTTGACTGTAAATTTTCTGTGGATGGGCAGCACTTTGCCTGCACAGACTCTCATGGTCATCTGCTCATCTTCGGATTTGGGTGCAGTCAGCCTTATGAAAAGGTACGTTTGTGTCCCAGATATGTGGAATTCTGAGCTTTTTGTGCAGTTGATTGAAACCACTCGCATTCCAACGCTTCACTCTGCTTTCAGATTCCAGACCAAATGTTCTTCCATACGGATTTCCGGCCGCTGATCCGGGACTCCAATAACTTTGTTCTAGATGAGCAGACGCAGCAGGCACCCCATCTTATGCCTCCACCTTTTCTGGTGGATGTGGATGGGAACCCCCACCCACCTCGTTGCCAGCGCCTGGTGCCAGGCAGAGAAAACTGCAAAGAGGAGCAGCTTGTGCCACAGCTCGGCTACATGGCTAATGGTAAATTTAGTTAAGTTTAAATGGTGAATAACAAAAGACTCAAAGCTTTACTGCATGATTAACATGCATCTTATTGCTGTAGTAATAGTTATTATTATTATTTTTATATAGATTGCCTGTTTTATTTATAATGATCATATAATTTTATACAACTAATTATAGTCAAATTAATAAATCATTTCTGTAGTAGAAATTTTGAAAATATTCTGCCTTGTTCATTCTGTAGCTACTGTGCAACACAATTTCAGTTGTCTATACCAATGAAATGTCATTCTTGTTACCAATGTCAATGGTAGAGTGAAAACGCATTTTTACTTCATTAAAAAAAAATTTGATAAATTTGGGGGGAAAAATTACATTTTATTTTTAAATAAAAATGATGACATGTAGTCTTCAACCCAAAATACTTATATCTGTCCTTCTGGTACTTTTCATTTTGACTAGCAACAGCACTAGAAATGTTACTGCTTGTCATTTGTCTGACTGCTCAACAGGACAATCTCTTGGGCATAAATTTACTTCCTGTTGAATACTATGAATGTGACGACCTCAGTAGTGTCCTGCACACATTGCATGGCTAATGTTAATCATATTAAATGAAAAGCTCCCTGTGCTAATAGTCATGTCATATGTAGTCGTCCTTTTATTAGAGAACTAGTTTAGGCTTTATTTTAAATTAGTTTAAGAAAGTCATTTAATGTTTTTTTTTTTAGGTGATGGTGAAGTGGTTGAGCAGGTGATTGGCCAGCAGACTGCAGAGGAGTCTCAGGAAGAAAGCCCATTGGATGACCTGATTAGGCAGCTCCAGCACCAGCAAGATGAGCGACTCCACTCAGGAAATCCTACAGGTGAGAACAACCCACAGTTAACCTTTTAAAATGTTTTATAGAAATTTCAATGATGTGCTGGAGCATTGTTTTCTTATGGTACAATTATTACACATTGAAAGGGCAAAATGCAGACGGTATAATCTATTTTTTCTCTTTATTGCATTAAAATTATTTTGCATTTAAGACATTAGTTGGCTTAAAGGTCACTTATATAAAAGCTGATAGTTTAGAGGTTGTGACATTTAAAGCTGTTGATCAGTAGGTGCTGAGGTGGCAGGTGGTCCTCTGTCACCCCCTAACGTTGGGCTGCGACGTAGCGGACAAGTTGAGGGTGTACGGCAGATGCACAATAATGCCCCCCGCAGTCAGATCGCCACTGAGAGAGACCTGCTGGCATGGAGCCGCCGCGTGGTGGTTAATGAAGTCCAGTCTGGCATAGTTGGGAAACACTTGTCTAAAGTATTTAAGCTTCTGTATTTAAAAAAAATATATAAGACCAATGGTGAGCATGATGGCAATACTCACCACAATGGCTACACCACCCCATCAGCTACACCACATAATATATATATATTATGTGGAACTAATGTAAACCTAAACTTAATCTATAAAAAACAAAATTAATATATATATTACTTTGAAAAACAGTTTGCCAATAAAATCTCTTGTATTTTACATAGAGCTGTTGCACATAATAAAAACACAAAGTGAATTTTTAAATATGCCAGTTTTTTATTTAACTTTTTTTTGTTAACATGACTAAATCAATCACGAATCTCATTCCACAATAATAGGTTGTTGTTGTCTAAGGCGTTTATTGAAATGATTCACTAGAAATTCCCCTTTTAAATGTCCATTGTTTCCTTTAACTACTCTAAACTGACCTTGTGTGAATAGCTTTGAGAGTTTTAACACCCAACACTGCCTTCTCACTGATGTGATGTATTTGTGCATGTTTAGAGTGATGGAAGACAGTAGGCGTGCTAAAGGAGAGGTAGAAAGGTCTTTCTACAACATTGAGAAGAAGAAGAAATCTGCACCCACAACAGGAGTGAGTTTTATAGAGTCCAGTCTGGCATATTCAGGTACAAGTATGACAATTTAACAGCTTTCAAATCAAACAGAAGTAACAACTGGTAGAGCAACAATGCTACCAAAAAACAGAAATTTATTCTTAAATGCCTTTAGTGACAAAATAGCTCACCGTGGTCTAAAGCAGTGGTTCTCAACCTTTCTGACACCAAGGCCCCCCATTGTCCACAGCAATATTCTCCATATACAATACTTCTCCAGTTTTCCATGATTTACTGAAAAAATAATTTTTCCACAATAATAGGTTGTTGTTGTCTAAGGCGTTTATTGAAATGATTCACTAGAAATTCCCCTTTTAAATGTCCATTGTTTCCTTTAACTACTCTAAACTGACCTTGTGTGAATAGCTTTGAGAGTTTTAACACCCAACACTGCCTTCTCACTGATGTGATGTATTTGTGCATGTTTAGAGTGATGGAAGACAGTAGGCGTGCTAAAGGAGAGGTAGAAAGGTCTTTCTACAACATTGAGAAGAAGAAGAAATCTGCACCCACAACAGGAGTGAGTTTTATAGACATGAAGACCTATAAAGTCAGTGCCGAACTGCAGTATAAACCTAAACCTCGTTTTTCTCCCTCTTTATATGTAGAGTGAGCCGGTGGGAGAGAGCGTTCGCATGTTACGGAGGCCTCAGCGCAGACCTCAGCAGAGGAGACACGCATATCAGACCCGCTCGACTCGAGAAAGGAGACGCAGCACAAGTGTGCTCTCGTACACCCATAACGAGGAAAGTGTGGCAGAGTCCGACAGTGAAGTGGAGGTAAGAAGGCAGTGTTGGCGAATTATTTTAGTGAATTGTTTTTTTTTTTTTTACCATATATATATATATATTTGCTAATTTTGATGTTTCTGAATGTGTGCACCCAGCAGGAGGAGGAGCAGATTGAGAACAGTGACGTGTCCTCTGATGGTGAAGCTCAGTGGGAGAATGACAGTAGCTCCAGGTTCAGTCCCAATCACAATATTTTACAACATAAAAGAACATCAATAATGCAGATGAAGCATTCTGATTTTGGTCTAGAACTAGCTTAAAATTGTTTAAATGAAGCTTTAATTCTTTTGCAGCTTTTAGTCTTGACTCCATATAGAATTAGACAGGTGTAACAACAAATTTTATTTAGACCAATATTAGAGATTAAATTATAGATAGTACTATTGTAATTTTGTTTATCCATTTTTAATTAATCATTTCTATTTTAGTTTTTAGTAGTCTTTCAGAATGTTGAGAGAAGTTTTAAGAATTTTCTGGGGGGTTTTCCGTTTCCTGTTTATATATATTTTACAGTGACTCTTCTAGCGAGTATTCTGATTGGACAGCGGATGCGGGAATCAACCTCCAGCCTCCGAAGCGAACAACTAGAAGGCTGCCGGCTCGTGTTGTTGGGAGCAGTAGCTCTGAGGACGAGGAGGGGACAGGGCAGGGAGAGGCTGAGAGAACGAGTAAACGCACTGAAAAGAAAAAGAAACCTAAACAGACTAAACAGCGGGTTAGCATACATCTATCATTCATCCATCCATCCATCCATATTTTCTCTTCTATGCTAATGTGTGTGTGTGTATTTAGTCTGTGCCTGCTGGCGATTTAGAGGAATGGTTGCCCCCATCTTGGATCATGGAGACAATTCCAAGACGATCACCCTTTGTACCTCAAATGGGAGATGAGGTGAGTCCCTTCATTAAATGTAGGCACACACTAAATGACCAGAAGTACATACAAGGATTTTCATCATATATGCACATCTTTCTTAAGCCATTTCTCTTTCTTTGTTCTTCTGTAGCTAATATATTTCCGTCAGGGTCATCAAGCATACGTCCGAGCCGTGTGTCGTGCCAAAGCCTACAGCATCAACCCTCAGAAACAGCCCTGGAACCGCCTGAACCTCAGGGTAAGGGGCTTATTTCCTGTCTCATCACCATTCCCACTCGTTATTAGGCATAATTTAGTTTGCATGACAGTGGTTGGCCCATTCTGCATCCAGACCAACAGGAACTTGAAAGTATGTTGTCTGTGTGTTCTCTTAGGATCAGGAGTCTGTAAAGGTAGTGGGTATTAAATATGAAGTCGGGCCGCCCACTCTGTGCTGCCTCAAACTGGCTCTACTGGACCCCACCTCAGGGAAAATGACCAACGAATCCTTCAGCTTGAAGTATGTACACTTATACTCTCAAAAACACACAAGCACATTGTCTTATATTTTTATTTATTTACTATTGGTATTGGAATAGCATAATAAATTACGATAAATACTAAATTCTGATGAATGCATTTAAAATAAATATTAGGATAGTTTTTGATCATGAATATATGTTTAATGATAGCTGTCTCTGTGTCTCTCTTTAGGTATCATGATATGCCTGATGTCATTGACTTTCTGGTGCTACAACAGTTTTACAATGAGGCCAAAGAACGCAACTGGCAGCCTGGTGTGTTTGTGCTTTAAACTGTGGTATATGCAAGAGCCACTGATATCTTAGTGCAAACAAACTTGGGTAGAGGTTTGCTCAAAGGCTGTAAATGATGCCTCAAATCATGTGGCTTGTTGGGGAAAGGCAGGTTGTCACTTTTTTAAGTGATTGAGCATCATTACTTGGTGGATAAGGAAGTGAGAGAAAAAAATCCCATAGATTTACATTGAAAGATGGGCCTGAGCCATACCAAAAAATGGTTGATTGGGTTCTTTTGATTTGAGCAAGTAAACAACCATCCATAACACATTATTAACTGCATAGAAACATGCTATAATGCTTGCAGGATTAGTGGCTGCATGGCATAGATTATTGATCTATTAATGCTGTGGTGGTAAAGACGAATATGTTTATTATGATCATAAAATAGCATATAAGTAGCAAATAACAGCTGTGAATATCTGTATGTAGGTCAGCATTTCAGGAGCATCATTGATGATGCTTGGTGGTTTGGTTCGGTGGAGTGTCAGGAGCCATTTCAATCTGACTATCCAGACAGCCTCTTTCAGTGCTACATTGTCAGGTACGTAGATTTGATCACTGCTCTACAAGAGTACAGAGTTAAACCTTGGGCTTATTATTGCCGTAAATCTTTTTAATAATTGGTGTGTTGTTTTGCAGGTGGGATAATGGAGAGAGAGAGAAAATGAGTCCATGGGATATAGAGCCCATACCTGAAGAAGGTACTGACACACTTAAAATCGGACACTAAATCAGCCAGTCACATTCGGGCATATCTAATGGTGTGATTGACCATCTACAGCTCCACTTCCAGAGGAACATGGGGGCAGTGTCCCGGTCACAGAGGACGAGCTTCAGGCCCTGCTGTACACCCCTCAGGAGGGAGAGTGGGGGCTGCACACACGAGATGACGAGTGCGAGAGAGTCATCACAGCCATAGATCAGCTGCTAACACTCGGTATGGCAAATGCACACAAACCACCTAAAACTATTCGCAGGATTTTTTGAAAATATTGAACTTTGTTGGTTGGTCTTCTATATGTCAGTTGCTGATTAGCGTTGTCAAAATACCAGTACAATGAAATTTTATGATTCTCAAGCCAATTTTAATACCAAAGCAAAACTAGATCACTGATGAAAGCCTTTATTAAAGATGTTAAACAATTATTAATACATTTAAGGAAAATATGTTATTAGCTGAGAAGATTTTTTTCAAGTAATTATTCACGTGGACAAAAGTCAGTAATTTGCAATAAAATATTGCAAATAATTTGCAAGCAATGAACTGAACATGAACACCTTAATAATTGTATCCGTGTTGTCTTTAATGTCAAATACTTACATTTAACCAATTACTTCATTCAATCAAAATATTTTAAACTTGCCGATAACACTTGACTTTATAATTGTATCTAAATTATAGATTTAAAAAACGGGAGCTAATTTTATGACCGAAATTGTTATTGTCGATTATTGCTCTTGATATTGTAATAATTATTATTAATTTCGATTTAATAGAATACAAACTTTTTTGTGTTTGTGTTTTAGGGGAACGGCTCATCATATATTCTGGCTTTGGCTTCACAGACAAACATGTCGGTCCATGACGTTAGTCTAGTCTAGCTCAAGTTATGCAAAAACTCCTGTTATAATCACTGAAGCTACGAAATGAATCTTTTATTTACATCGTATCTGCAGTGTTGTTTATGATGAGGGAAGTCGCGATCACAAAGAATTCAATCTGTGAGCGTGCACACTCAACAACAACAGACGGGAAGTCGTGGCCTAATGGTTAGAGAGTTGGACTCGTAACCCAAAGGTTGCGGGTTCGAGTCTCGTACCGGCAGGGATTGTAGGTGGGGGGAGTGAATATACAGCGCTCTCTCCCACCTTCAATACCACGACTGAGGTGCCCTTGAGCAAGGCACCGAACCCCCAACTGCTCCCCGGCATTGACTTTCTGGTGCTACAACAGTTTTACAATGAGGCCAAAGAACGCAACTGGCAGCCTGGTGTGTTTGTGCTTTAAACTGTGGTATATGCAAGAGCCACTGATATCTTAGTGCAAACAAACTTGGGTAGAGGTTTGCTCAAAGGCTGTAAATGATGCCTCAAATCATGTGGCTTGTTGGGGAAAGGCAGGTTGTCACTTTTTTAAGTGATTGAGCATCATTACTTGGTGGATAAGGAAGTGAGAGAAAAAAATCCCATAGATTTACATTGAAAGATGGGCCTGAGCCATACCAAAAAATGGTTGATTGGGTTCTTTTGATTTGAGCAAGTAAACAACCATCCATAACACATTATTAACTGCATAGAAACATGCTATAATGCTTGCAGGATTAGTGGCTGCATGGCATAGATTATTGATCTATTAATGCTGTGGTGGTAAAGACGAATATGTTTATTATGATCATAAAATAGCATATAAGTAGCAAATAACAGCTGTGAATATCTGTATGTAGGTCAGCATTTCAGGAGCATCATTGATGATGCTTGGTGGTTTGGTTCGGTGGAGTGTCAGGAGCCATTTCAATCTGACTATCCAGACAGCCTCTTTCAGTGCTACATTGTCAGGTACGTAGATTTGATCACTGCTCTACAAGAGTACAGAGTTAAACCTTGGGCTTATTATTGCCGTAAATCTTTTTAATAATTGGTGTGTTGTTTTGCAGGTGGGATAATGGAGAGAGAGAGAAAATGAGTCCATGGGATATAGAGCCCATACCTGAAGAAGGTACTGACACACTTAAAATCGGACACTAAATCATCCAGTCACATTCGGGCATATCTAATGGTGTGATTGACCATCTACAGCTCCACTTCCAGAGGAACATGGGGGCAGTGTCCCGGTCACAGAGGACGAGCTTCAGGCCCTGCTGTACACCCCTCAGGAGGGAGAGTGGGGGCTGCACACACGAGATGACGAGTGCGAGAGAGTCATCACAGCCATAGATCAGCTGCTAACACTCGGTATGGCAAATGCACACAAACCACCTAAAACTATTCGCAGGATTTTTTGAAAATATTGAACTTTGTTGGTTGGTCTTCTATATGTCAGTTGCTGATTATCGTTGTCAAAATACCAGTACAATTAAATTTTATGATTCTCAAGCCAATTTTAATACCAAAGCAAAACTAGATCACTGATGAAAACCTTTATTAAAGATGTTAAACAATTATTAATACATTTAAGGAAAATATGTTATTAGCTGAGAAGATTTTTTTCAAGTAATTATTCACGTGGACAAAAGTCAGTAATTTGCAATAAAATATTGCAAATAATTTGCAAGCAATGAACTGAACATGAACACCTTAATAATTGTATCCGTGTTGTCTTTAATGTCAAATACTTACATTTAACCAATTACTTCATTCAATCAAAATATTTTAAACTTGCCGATAACACTTGACTTTATAATTGTATCTAAATTATAGATTTAAAAACGGGAGCTAATTTTATGACAGAAATTGTTATTGTCGATTATTGCTCTTGATATTGTAATAATTATTATTAATTTCGATTTAATAGAATACAAACTTTTTTGTGTTTGTGTTTTAGGGGAACGGCTCATCATATATTCTGGCTTTGGCTTCACAGACAAACATGTCGGTCCATGACGTTAGTCTAGTCTAGCTCAAGTTATGCAAAAACTCCTGTTATAATCACTGAAGCTACGAAATGAATCTTTTATTTACATTGTATCTGCAGTGTTGTTTATGATGAGGGAAGTCACGAGCACAAAGAATTCAATCTGTGAGCGTGCACACTCAACAACAACAGACGGGAAGTCGTGGCCTAATGGTTAGAGAGTTGGACTCGTAACCCAAAGGTTGCGGGTTCGAGTCTCGTACTGGCAGGGGTTGTAGGTGGGGGGGGGGA
>NW_015642817.1:229018-231479 GCF_001515625.1 Sinocyclocheilus rhinocerous
GTGTGTGTGTTCACTGCTGTGTGTGCACTTTGGATGGGATAAATGCAGAGCACTAATTCCAAATCACATCTCCTGAGTTTTCAGTGCTGACTAATCTGAATGCCTCTGATTGGCCATTGCATTCCTAAGCTCAATAGAGATGCGTGTGGTTATTAGTGCTGCAAAAAAAAAAAATGCGTAAAAGCAATCTGTTGCAGTGTGAATCAAAATATAATTCTGCGGATAGACACTTTTAATTCATTTTCACATTTAATTTTAATCACGACAGCCACAATTGATTGTTTAATTTTTTTATTTGTGGGGCGTTTTTTTTTTCTTTTTGGTGGCCTTTTTAAATCAAAGTTTGACAGTTGAACAGCTGAGCCCAAGCCTCAGTTACTAATTCAAAAACGTCACTTTAGAACTAGTAACGAAGGAACGTTGAGTTGCTTCGTTAATATCCTTTCATCTGTTAAGGGTGATTTTGCTGCTCAGTGCATTTGTTTGCTGCATCAAGCTGTTGTTGAAACTAAAAATAACTTCCGTTTATAGCATGTATAACTTTTCAATGTAAAAGTCTTTACTGCTGACTCATAAAAACAGTCTCTTGTCACCATCTAATGACAGAACAATGTAACTAAAATCACCATCACGAACACGCACCGTTTCTCAATACTAAACACTATTATTAAATACTATTATTTATTTATATAAAATATTATTTGAGTAATATAGAGAAAATGCAGTCACTTACACATTCATATCGGTTACGATCCCTCTGGTTCACCTGCTGGGCTCAGTGATCATACTGAGCATTTTCACTGTTAATGTGCATGTGTGTCTGCAGGGATCAGACCTGTACTGATATCTTGGATCTTTACAATAAGATGAAGAGCGAATTCAGCAGCGAGGAAGAGGTAAGTGTGTGTGTGTGTGTGTGTGTGTGTGTGTGTACAGAGCAAGTATGGTCTGCTGACCCAGAACCACTGTGACAAAACTTTTGGGCCAGCTACAGCCTGCTGTATATATTTTAGTATTAAGCCAGGGGTTCCAGACCTGTTCCTGAAGGGCCACTTTCCTGCAGACTTTAGCTCCAACCCTAATTAAACCTACTTGAATCAGCTAATCAAGGTATTCAGACTCACTAGATACTTCCAGGCAACTGTGTTGGAGCTGGTTGGTGCTAAACTCTGCAGGACGTTGGCCCTCCAGGATTGGACACCCCTATATTAAGCAGAGGAACTATTCATTGTCTCTGTTTGCTCTGTAGGAGACTGTGAATGTGGACTCGGACACTCCTGGCACCTCCACTGGTCAGAGGGTGAGACAATTCAACTTATTATTTACTTATTATAAGTTTACTCAAATTGTTACAGTACCAGGTGTGTTTTCCCTAAAGCCTTCCACCCTTTTCAGAGGTCTAATCATGTGAAGCGTGGTGTGGTCCTGGATATAAATGCATGGCACGGACAGTGCAAAGAGCTTCTGAGGAGAATGATGGCAAGCTCAGATTCAGAGCCTTTCCGCCAGCCTGTCGACCTCTTCGCATACCCGGTACCTCATTCTTCCCTCTATATTCTTTCTTCACAAATACCATAATTTTCTATTCTCTCCCTTTAACATAGTCACTTCCTGTTTTCCATGTTGGAAATCATCTAATCGATCTAATTTCTCTTTCCGTCTCTGTATCAGGATTATCGTGATATTATAGACACTCCAATGGATTTAGGCACAGTCTCTGAGACCCTACTTCATTCTTCCCTCTATGCTCTTTCTTCACAGCTACCATCATTTTCTGTTCACTCCCTTTAACATTATGCCTGTCATTTCCTGTTTTCCATGTTGAAAATCATTCCGACCTAATTTCTCTTTCTGTCTATGTATCAGGATTATCGTGATATTATAGACACTCCTATGGATTTAGGCACAGTCTCTGAGACCCTGATGGGTGGGAACTACGAGAATCCCATGGAGTTTGCCAAAGACGTGCGGCTTATCTTCAGTAATTCAAAGGCTTACACACCCAACAAGAAGTCTCGAGTAAGAACCCACTTTTCTAGCTGTTAAATGAACACACTCAGCACGTTGATAGACAGACATTACAATTAATTAATTACTAAGGTGTATTCATTTTCAGGCTTTTTGAAAGAAATAAATACTTCTATTTAGCAAAGACGCATTAAATTGATCAAAAGTGACAAAGACTTGTTAAATTTTTTTAAATAAATATATCACCATTTCCACAAAAACATTAAGCAGCGCAGCTGTTTTCAACATTGATAATAAGAAATATTTCTAGAGCACCAAATTAGCATATTAGAATGATTTCTGAAGGATCATGTGACACTGGGTGCACTCTCCGAGTCACCCTTTGAGACGCTGCTTTCAGCAGAGTTGAAAGTGCTCTCGTTCAAGACAGCGCTCTTGCTCGCTTTGACATGTGGTAAGAGGGTGGGTGACTTACATGCACTGTCTACAAACA
>NW_015642818.1:0-471 GCF_001515625.1 Sinocyclocheilus rhinocerous
ACACACACACACACACACACACACACACACACTTACTCAAATAGATGATTAGAATAAATGCACCGTGCATATGTAAATGCCACACACAACCTTCTCAGTCTCAGCAGATCCTCATCAAAAGTCATTCAGTTGTCTGGTGTTAATATATGCAAGACGATACTAACAGTAATTTGGGCCTAAGTGCTATCCTGTTTGCTCTAAAGACACATCCAAACATCAGTGTGAGTTAATTACATCCTCACAAACACCCTGATGCAGCCTCTAGGGACAGACGAGCACCGATTCCTAACAAATAAAAATCAATATAGCTATTATACATAATATAGCTATCAATATTATAGCTATCGTTCTTGGTGTGAACGGCCTCAAATGTTTCAGCAGAACATGCTCTAGACCTTTGATGCACTGATCAGAAGTTTGCTATTGTTTAGAGCAGAGGTCGGGAACCTATGGCTCCCCCGCCCCCCCCCG